>NC_137053.1:3155000-3177500 GCF_032717465.1 Coenobita brevimanus | reverse complement strand
TTTTTTTGTGTGTCATTGAGTTACGTGGATTTGGCTGTGAAAGGAAATCTGTGCCAAGTTAAGGTGAAAGGATTATAGGAATATTGAATGACAGTGGTGCAAGGGAGGGGAATATTATGTGGGTGATATTACACTGATAAATACACTGGCAGGGAGGAGTATTACCCAAACTGTATGGTGTATGGGTGAGGAATATTACCCAAGTGTACGGTGTATGGGTGAGGAATATTACCCACTGTATGGTGTATGGGTGAGGAATATTACCCAGTTGTATGGTGTACGGGTGAGAAATATGACCTGGGCGATATTACTCTGTCAGCGAGGAATATCATGGGTGAGGAATACGGCGTGGGGGATATTGCTCTGATAGATACACTGTCAAGGAGGAACCACATCTATTTTCCATATAATTTCCTGGTCCATCTACCGCCTCTTCCCCTGATGGTCGCTCCTTAAATCAATGTTGTTCTTATCGATGGCTTCAAGAGGCTACGATTTATTTTGTTTATTTCCACTATATCTATCTGTCTATCTACTTGTCTCTCTATCTGTCTGTCTACCTGTTTCTCTGTCTGTCTGTCTGCCTACGTGTCTCTTTATCTGTCTGTTTAACTATTTGTCTTTGTCTGTCTGTCTGTCTATCTATATCTTTCTATATGTATCTACCCACCTACCTACATTCCCACCCACTTGCCTACCTACTTATCTGTCTATCTATTTATCTATCCATCTATCTATCTCTTTTGGTCCAAGGTAAATAAAATATGGCACTATTTTTTATAAGTAAGAGGGTGAAAATGTTGCCTAAGATATAGACACACAAGGGTTGAGTCAGACATAGGAATTTGTTAAGTGCCAATACTCCCCTTAGACTACGACACCCAACCGTCTAACTTACAATCTAGGTCCCAATTTTCTCTCTTTCTTTCTGTGTGTGTGTGTGTGTGTGTGTGTGTGTGTGTGTGTGTGTGTGTGTTTCTTCCACCTTCCTTCCTTTCAATAAACTTTTTTTTTCGATTTCCTTCCTTTTTCTTTTTTTCTCACATATTTCTTTGTCTTTCTCTCTTTCTTTCCATTCCTCTCCTTTTGACTGACTGGCTTTTTTCTCTTTTTTCTGGCCTAACACGTCCTTGCATTCTTTACTTATTTCTTTCTCGCGCCCTTGACTCTCTCTCTCTCTCTCTCTTTCTCTCTCTCATTGCGTTTTTTACATCTCTCTCTCTCTCTCTCTCTCTCTCTCTCTGCCGTTCTTAATCTGAGTCTTCCTTCAATCAGTTCACGTTCTTCACCCCCTCACGTTCTTCACTCCCTCACGTTCTTCACCCCCTCACGTTCTTCACTCCCTCACGTTCTTCACTCCCTCACGTTCTTCACTCCCTCACGTTCTTCATTTCCTCACGTTCATTTCACCTTCATCAGAGGCCAGGTACATCAATCAGGGGTAATGATCCACACAACATAACCTCGGCCACTTCATCCACGCTTCCTGTAAAACTTGCGAGAGAGGACATCACTCCCATCATCTCTCCACCCTACTCCATCACCAGGACCAGGGAAGCGAGAAGGAGGGAGAGGGAGGGAGGGAAGGAGAGAGGGAGGGAAGGAGAGGAAGAAAGGGAGAGAGGAAGAGAGTTTTCCACCCCTATTCAGTACTCTACCTTTCAGTTTCCCTCTTCCCTCTCTATCTGTCTGTCTGTCTCTGTCTCCGCCTGTCTGTCTGTCTGTCTGTCTGTCCGTCTCTCTCTCTCTCCCCGCTCTTTGGAAAAAACAGCAAAAACATGGATGGGGCACACATCTTTCTTCATCACCAAATCTTCCCCTTCCCTCTATCCCTCCCCCTTCCCCCTCCCTCTCCCTTGAGATATAACGTTGAATGTGATCTACCATATTTCATCTTCCATTGCCTCAAAAAAAATAAATAAATAAATAAAAAAAGAAAGAGACCAGGGAGTGTCATCTATCCTTCTACATCACCCTATCCCCCTCAATCCACCTAAAGCAATGTTCCTGTGCTTTTATCTCCCTTTTATCTATATCTAAATAACGCTATCTTTATCGCCCTATCTCCCTTCCATTCAGTAAGTGTAGCAAAAGTACCTATTTTTCTACATATCTTCCTTTTATTTGCACCAAAATCATGCCAGTGTCACTCTTTTTAATCCAGTTCCTGTCAATGTCTAAGTGATATTCGTAACTTTGCTCCTCTATCATACCTCTGCATACGCAAATGAAAGACATGATGGACGGAAGGAGAGGAGATGGAGAGGAGAAAAGAAGTAGTGTGTGGAGGAGAGGAGATGGTGCGGTAAAGGAAAAAGTAGTAGTGTGTGGAGGGGAGACCATGCGGTACGGTGTGGGATGCGACCAAGCCCCACCTGTGCCCTCCAGGGGGTTGTAGCGAGCCAGTATCTCCGTCGTCAGATCGTATTTCGTGGTGTAGTCGCCGGCCTCCGTCAGTATCGCATCGTAGTCTGCAGGGGAAGAAATATAACTTACTACGTCTCAGTATCTAGATAATGCGTGTCTGGTGAGGAAGCCTGATCATTCTGTCTTTCACTGATGATACAGAAAAAGTCTTGATTCAGAACGAGGACATAATCATCCGTCTTTCACTAATCATAACAAAGTCTTTATGTAGAACGAGGGCATAATCATATGTATTTTGGTGAATATATAGAAAAATTAGCTTCAAAATGACAAGATGATCAACTGTCCCCCCTCAAAAATGAAAGATTCAGAGTGTCAGTTTGGAGTTCTTGATGCATGGGGAGGGAGAACTGATGTCTATTTAAACGGTGGGTACAGACAGGAAGACGAAAACAAGAGCATTACGTAAAGTGAATGAGCCTGGGTAGGGAACAAAAGGGCTGGGGACGATGGAGAGACGAGCGAAATCAAGCCGAAAGAAAGAATAAATGAACTGACTATCTATCTATTTATCTAGAGAGAGAGAGAGAGAGAGAGAGAGAGAGGAAGGGTGAACAAGTGACCTCGACCCTTGATAGTTTTTCTTTGTGCCAAGAAGAAACATTAACGAGGTGAAGGAAGGGGAGGGGGAGGGGAGGAAGACGGGAGGAGAGGGCAAGGGAAGAGAGGGGAGGGGAAGAGGGGAGGGGAGGGGAGGGGAGGGGAGGGGAGGAGAGGGGAAGGGGGTGAGGGGAGGGGAGGAACAAGGAAGTTAAGTCACATTAGAATTTTTTGTGTGTTCCAAGGAAGTTGATCCAAGTGAGGGAAGCTGGGATACGACGGGAGCCATCGGGGGAGAGGGAGGGAAAAAAAAGGGGGATTGGAGAGATGGAGAGGTAAGACAGAGGAGAGAGAGAGGCATGAGGGAGAGACAAAGGGAGGGAGAGTAAAAAGGGCAACGTGGAGAGATCGAGCGGTAAGGTGGGGGGGAGGAGAGACATAGGACAGAGATACAGGGAGAAGGGAAGAGGACCTAGTGGAGATGTATGGTCATAGGGGAGAAGGAGAGGAAGAAAAATACTGTCTATGGGGGAGAATAGGTAAGGTGGGGAAGAAAGCGAGATAATGGGGAGAAAAAGGGAATGAGGAGAGGAAAAAGGGGAGACGTGGAGGAAAGAGATAACGGGAGAGACAGAAGAGAGGAGAGGAAAAAAGAGGAGGCGTGGAGTAGAGACAAGGAGGAGAGAGAAAAAGGGAGGGGAGAAAGAAAAGGGAAGCGTGGAAGAAAGAGAGACGTGGAGGAGAGACAGAAGGGAGGGAAGAAGAAAAGGGGAGGCACGGGAGAGAGAGAGAGAGAGAGAGAGAGAGAGAGAGAGAGAGAGAGAGAGAGAGAGAGAGAGAGAGAGAGAGAGAGAGAGAGGCTGCCCATAAAATTTTGAGAAACTCGAAATCAATGAAGATAGAACTGACCATACCACACATCTTGACAAAGCACACACACACACATACACACACACACACAATCCCACTCCGCCCCCACCCACACCTACAAACACAATCCCACCCCCCACAACTTCCCACACCCCACAATCCTCCCCCACACTCACCATAGGACGAAACAATAGGTGCATAGTGAGGCCAGACGTCAATAAGGTTCGCCCCCGCCATGAAGCCAAAGTTCGAGCCTCCTATAAACATGTAGAAATTGACGGATGAGTTGTAGAGAAGAATTCGCTCCAGGCAATCCGCGAAATCTGTGGGAGAAAAAGGAAGAGGGATTAGGATTTAGGATTCTCGTCGATCAAGGAAGCTCCCTAACACCTTTTCCTTAGCGATTTATTCTTGGATGTGGCTGGTTAATGTCCTCATGTATTTTTATGCGATGATGTGGTTGGAGCGCCTTGAGACACTAGGCCACCAGGCGTTATTTGGTTATATAGGTACCACCCAGCGTAATAAATGGTTTTCTAGGGTACAGGAAATCATTTGTCACCAGGAAAATAGACAGATGAGAGAGAGAGAGAGAGAGAGAGAGAGAGAGAGAGAGAGAGAGAGAGAGAGAGAGAGAGAAACCCCATAAGGTCAAGGATACAGGTTCAAGGTCAACGCGCCCCCAGAGTCCAATTCACTTTTTTTTTTCCTATTTCCTTTTATTCTCTTTTTTTATTTTTTTTTTCTCACAGCTCTCGATCTCAATTCCGCAAGTGCTTAATGATCTCAGCTCCTCCTTTCGCTCCCAATCCAATCTTTCGAGGCGGCGGGAGTGAGGAGACAGGGAGAGAAGGGAGTGAAATTGAGACAGGGCGGGCGAGGAAACTGAGGGAGATTGAAAGGGAGGGGAGGGAGTACGAAGACATTGGAGGGAGAATGAAGTGCCTGGAGAAGAAGGGGTTGCCTGAGACGTATTCTTGATGGACAGGAGGCTTTCTTAACACCTCTACCCAAACGATTTATTTGCTCATTACACCTTAAAATTCTCTCGTACGTTAGCATCTTTTCTTTAGCGATTCATTTGCACATGACGCCTTAAAATTCTCTCGTACGTTGACACCTTCTCTTTAGAGATTTATTTGCACATTACACCTTAAAATTCTCTCGTACGTTAGCATCTTTTCTTTAGCGGTTTATTTGCACATGACACCTTAAAATTCTCTCTTACGTTAGAACTTTTTTTTTTTTAGGGATTTATTTGCACATTACACCTTAAAATTCTCTCGTACGTTAGCACCTTTTCTTCAGCGATTTATTTGAACATTACACCTTAAAATTCTCTCGTACGTTAGCACCTTTTCTTTAGCGATTTATTTCATTACACCTCGATATTATCTTATGCCTTAGCACCTCTTGTGTGTCGATCTGTTTGCACATCCTTTCCATAGCACTTCATCGTGACTAGCACCTTATTCCAGTGTTTACATCTTGCTAATTATCGTCACTGATGGAGAGGCGGCAAAAATTAAGCCAAGTTAGAGTGAACAGAGTATACGATGATGCAGGAAAAAGAGAAAAATTCCTTCTTCTATAGTTCTTTTACACCAACTTGGCTCAAATTTTCGTCCTTTTGGGGGTTATTTCACGTAGCTGTGTGGCAGAGAGAGAGAGAGAGAGAGAGAGAGAGAGAGAGCAATATATTTACTATAGCACTTCCTCGTGACTAGCACCATATTTTAGTTTTAATGTCCTGTTACGACTCACTGTTCGAGATGGAAAGATGCCAATTTTAGGCCAAGTTAGAGTGAAAAGAGTACGATAGATTTGATTTTATAGGATGAACTAGGGATATGAGATTATTGCATTCTTTCTTCCTGAGAGAGAGAGAGAGAGAGAGAGAGAGAGAGAGAGAGAGAGAGAGAGAGAGAGAGAGAGAGAGAGAGAGAGAGAGAGAGAGAGAGAGAGACGAAGGGCCAAAGAAATCACAGCCAAACACTCCACAGAAAGGCAAGGGAAAATAATATTACATAAGAGGATCATACCCCCTCCATATATAGTAAAGATCTCGACTGAATATTCTCTTATATATATTCAGAGGGCAAGAGTTTTATTTATTACGGGGCTTTACTTCTTCTGATTTATTTATTTATTTATTTATTTACCTGATGATGGTGGTGGTGGTGGTGGTGGTGGTGGTGATGTTGCTGTTGTTGTGGTTATTATTATTGTTGTTGTTGCTGTTGTTGTTGTTGTATTATTATTGTTGTTGTTGCTGTTGAGGGTGGTGGTTGTGATATTATTATTATTATTATTATTATTATTTATTATTATTATCATTGTTATTTATTACCGCTAAATGATTTCATACTGACCAGAAGAAGTGTTTCGTAATGAAGGGGTTACTGAAGACTGCAGTCTCTCTCTCTCTCTCTCTCTCTCACACACACACACACACACACACACACACACACACACACACACACACACACACACACACACACACACACACACACACACACTCGTCATGGAGAATTTAATCCTGTAATCCCCTCATCCATTTTTTACGTCTTTTCAAAATTTCTATTCAAGTATTTTTTATTTTTGCTCTTTCTCCTTCCAGACCATTTCCTTCAGCCTCAAGGGGGATTTTTTTGGGGTAATGAGGGGATTAATGAAGACTATGTAATCTCCCCAGTTCGTAAAATCCCCCCGAAGCTGAAAAAAAATCGCCTGGTAGTAGCAGGAATAAACTTTTAAAAAAATCGGACTGACGAGGTTAATGTAAAAGAAGATAAAAAAAAGTATAATAGGTAAAATAATTCGCTGAGGAAGAGGTGCTAAGAACTCTATCCCAAAATCAATCCCATCCCAAAATAAATCCTGTCCCAAAATTAATCCCATTCCAAAATAAATTCCATCCCAAAATCAATCCCACCACAAGATAAATCCCATCCCAAAATCAATCCCACCCGAAAATAAATCCCATCCCAAAATAAATCGCTAAGGAAAAGGTGCTACGCTGCCTTCCATCCCACCTACAATACAGCCTACAGAATCCCACACATAACTTAATCACAAGAGGGTTAATAAATATGGTCCCAAGAATCCCTAAGGCCTGGGATATTTTGTAGATGGGAGGCTGGGCAGTGATACACGATGCTGATGCGAGGGGCTGAGTGCTGACCTAGGGAGATGGAGGGATGGAGAGGGATGGAGGATGGAGGGATAGGGGGATGGAGGTCAAGGAAGGGAGAGGGGTGGGGTGTAAAGGGAGGAAGGGGTGTGGTGGAGAGGGAGATTTGGAGGGGGAGAATGAAATGGGGTGGAAAGGGAGAGATAGGTGGGGTGGAGAGGGATGGGGAAGAGATCTGAAAGGACACTGAAGGAGAGGTGGGGTGGAGAGGGGAGGTAAGGAATGGAGAGGTGGGTGGAGTATATGGGAGTGTGGAGGAGGGGAGAGGGAGGGGTGCGAGTGAGGGGAGGGCAGAGGATGGGGTGAGAGACGACAGAGAGAGAAAGAGAGGGAAGGGGGAACAGAAGGAGAGGTAGGAGTGGAGGAGGGGCAGCTTGACGACGGAGCAGTAGGAAGTATGGGGTGAAGAAGAGAGAGACGGGGGAAGGACTGGAGGGGGGGAAGGCAGGAGGAGGGGTATAGGAGAAGAGGAGGGGGGGGAGGAGGGGGAGATTTGGTGACAGTGGAGCGGAAAGGGTCAAGAGCAGAGGGGGACGAGGGGAGATCAAGGGGTGAGGGGACGGGGAGGGGGAAAGGGGGAATATGTAAGAGTGAGGGGAAGAGGATGGGGAGGAGGGGGAAAGATCTGGCCTCAGCTGAGTTTGCATTTATTCTGAGTATCCTTATTGTATGGTGGATGGAGTCTGATGGGTGGGTGGGTGGATGGGTGACGTGGGTGGGTGGAGGAGTAAGAGAATGGGTGGGTGGGTGGGTGGATGTGTGACGTGGGGGGATGGGGGAGTAAGAGGATGGGTGGGTGGTTGGGTATGGATTTGGCAGAGTGGACAGATAGGTGGGTGGATGGATGAAATAACAAAAGAGTGGATGATAAGACGATGGATCTATGGGTGAGTGACACGGATGGATGGTTGAGTAAAGGATGGATGTATGGATGAACAGAGGCATTCAGAGTGAACAGACAGACAGATGTATGACTGGGTGTGTAGGTGGGTGGATGGGTGGGTGGGTAACATGGGTAGGTGGGTGGGTAGGCATTTGGATAGACAGGTATGTGGATGGGTTAAGTGGCCAGCAGGTTGGTGATTGGAGGATTGTGTTTCTTGTGTATGATACTTTTTCCTCGCTGCAAACTATGTCGATACTGAGGAGATCTGAATAACTCTCGAGAAAATACTACGGTGTACAATAAAATATAAATGACCAAGAAAGACGTGCTAGGGAGCTTTTTGTGTTGCTGTTGCTGCTGTTTCTCTTCTTTTGGCCAAGGCTCATTTAGACGTAAACTCGGTGGACTGCAGGCTGAAGCTGTATTTTTCCTGCAGTCTACCATCCTGTGAGTAATTTGGAGGAGTGGATGGATATGTTGGTGGATGGGTGATGTGGTGGGGAGGTGGATGAGTAAGTGGGTGGATGAGATGGCAAGTGGGCTAATGAGACAGGGTGAGTGAGGGTGATATGATGGGTGATGAGATGGCTGAGATGGGATGGGTATAGAGATATAAATGGTTCTACAGACGAACACCTTTACATTTGTTTGAAGAGGTGTGTCCCCATCCCTTGTGCCAACGTACCTCCTTCTCCCCACCTCCCCTCTCGGTTAACAGTGCGGAGATGAGGGGAAAACGGAGGAGGCCAAGGCGATGAGGGGAAGAATGTAACGGAGTGGTGCTGGACGTTTTGCTTCAACTATTTCCCCCTGAAGAACGTCGCTATAGGTCGAGCGTTTCCCTATGGTCGAATGGTTTCCCTTACTGGTCAAGATTTCCCCCCGTTTTTTGATCGAGTATTTCCCCTCATGGTCAAATCTTCCCCAGCTGGCCAACGACTTTCTCCAACTGGCCAGTAAATTTCCCCAGTTGGCCAAAAAGCTTCCCCAGTTGGCCAAAAAGTGTTTCCGTTTGGCCAAAAATTGAGTTCATACGTAGGTTCAAGAATCATATAAGTATCCCCCCAAAATTGAGTTTATAAGTAGGTCCAAGAACCATATAAGTATCCAGCACACTCACTCTCAGGATCGAACCCCGTGTGAACCCCGGAGAGCCAATGATCGAACCACCCCGTCCAGTACTCCATCACCATCAGGGGGCGGTCAGGCTGCAGCTCCTTTAGAACGTCCAGATTCTCCTCCACATCCGTCTTGAAGTTCGCCGTCATTAGCACTGCAGGGGGTAATTAGTGGGTATATAATTAGTGGGGTATAATTAAGGGTGTATAATTAGTGGGGTATAATTAGGAGTGTATAATTAGTGGGGTATAATTTGGAGTGTATAATTAGTGGGGTATAATTAGGAGTGTATAATTAGTGGGGTATAATTAGGAGTGTATAATTAGTGGGGTATAATTAGGGGTGTATAATTAGTGGGATTATATAGTTGTATGTATTGTGATAAATGAAGGCGCCTACCATCCACTCACTCGATATAGTGCTGCCTCCTGGTGACTCTATACTCGTGTAAACCAGGAAACAGCTTGCTACGTTGGGTGGTAACCATATAACCAAATGATGATTGATGGTTTAGTGGGTTTTGGCGCTCCAACAAGAGTAAGCCTATAAGGGTTTACATTTAAGAGACGGTTGGAGTTTATCGCTCATATAATGCTACTCAGGGCGCAGGGAGGCTGGTCACTCTCGCCTTCAATGGGACCAAAAAGGACTGGATGATGAATGGAAGGGTATATGGTGGGCAGATAATTCGGATATATAATAGGTACTGAATATAAACAATGGGTATATAAGTAGATGAATGGATAGATAAAGAAGTTAATGAATAGATTAGTACTAAGGAGAATAAAACAGATGCCGTAACGCCTATGAAGAAGCGATTTATTCTGCACATTACACCTCAGTACCCTTTCGTAGATTATCAGTGCAAACAATGTCAGTATTAAACAAGATATAAGTGGCAAACAAAAGATGTTAAAATGTAATATAAAAAATAAATAACGAAGGAAGAGGTGCAACGTAACATCCGATATTAACTAAAGTAATATATGGGTTTTTGGCTAAGTAAGTACGGTTCGGTGTGTGTGTGTGTGTGTGTGTGTGTGTGTGTGTGTGTGTGTGTGTGTGTGTGTGTGTGTGTGTGTGTGTGTGTGTGTCTCCACTAGCCTCAGGTGTGGTGATTTGGGCAGAAGGGGAGGCTGGCGCTGGGGACAATAGAGTGGGCGACAGAAAAATGGCTTCGGTACGTACACGCAATTTACAACTCTGCACGATTTACACACACACACACACACACACACACACACACACACACACACACATGCAGAAAAAAAATGTGGAGAATCGTGAAAAATAAGGAAAATATATATAAAAAAAAATGATTTCAAAGATTTCCACCCCTTCCACTATTAAATGAAAATCCATTATAAGACTTCTTTATATATTTTCCGATTAAAAAAAAAGTGTTTCCTCAGAGCCATAGGGAAAGATGAGCGACTTGATAAGGAAAGTTTTGAAGGAAAGAAAAAAGGAAATGAGAAACTTGACGAAAAGAAATGGATGTTGGAAAGGAATGAAAAAAAAAGGAAGATGGGAGATCTCTCTATCGATCTATTGCCAGACGCCTTAATCCCGTAAGGGGTGGCCACAAACAAATCGCCTCCATGTTACCCTGTCCCCCGGTGTCATATATTAGGGTGAGGTAGGGAGGGTAAGAGAGGCCTGGAAAGAGTAGGGCAGATGAGAGTAGGGTAGAAAAGGGCAAGAAAGAAGGACAAGAGAGGGCAAGGTTGAGACGGACAGGGGCATAGAGGGCAAGAAACAGAGCGATAAGGGCAGAGAAAGGATGGGCAAGAGAGGGATAGTGGTAGTATTGGGCAGGAATGGGCAAGAGAGACACGGACGATGGAAGGAATTGAGAGGGATGGGCAAGAGAGAGAAAGGGACAGAGGTAGGATAAGTCAGTAAAAGGAAAAAAAAAAAGAGAGTAATATGGATAGGACAAGGTTGAAATGGGAAGACAAACAGACAAGGGTAGGACATGCAAGGAAATGGCGAGACAGAGAAGGACAATGGCAGGACAAACTAGGACAGGGCATGAAAGACGAACAAGAAGAGGACAGGACAGGTGTGGCATGGTGAGACAAAGTTATGACAGAGTAAGTGAGAGAGAGAGAGAGAGAGAGAGAGAGAGAGAGAGAGAGAGAGAGAGAGAGAGAGAGAGAGAGAGAGAGAGAGAGAGAGTAGAAAATTCTGAATCTTTCGAGCGAACAAAGATTGGGCGGAACTGGGTGGAGGGGATTGGAACTGGGCGGTACTGGGAAGGGAATGAACACGACTGGGCGGGAACTGGGCATGAATGAGGGGAACTGGATGAAAACTGGGCGTGACTGGGATAGACTGAGTGACACTGGACATAACTGGGGGGGAATGAGTGAGAAATGGGCATGAATGGGCGGACTGGGCGGGAAGTGGGAATGACTGGGCGGGACTGGATGAGAAATGAGCGTGACTGGGATGGACTGGGAGAGGATCGGGCGTGACTGAGTGAGAACTGGGCGTACGTGGGCGGGCTTGGGCGTGGCGTGCTGAGGGCGGTGGGTGTTCGGCTTTAAGGCTGGCAAAGAGTCAACTTGAGGACACTTACCACTTAACGTCTAAGTTCCCCCAGAAGAGAGTAAAGAAAATGGCAAGGGAAAAAAATGCTGCAAGATTCCTTAATATCAAAGTTCAACTCTTGACGTAAATGCCTTGAAATCTAACCAGACCTGAACTGACCTGACCTGACCTAAACTAACCTGACTTGACCTAACCTGACCTGATCTACCCTAACCTGACCGGACCGGACCTAATCTGACCAGACTTGACCTGACCAGACCTATCCTGACCTGACCTAATCTGACCTGACCTACAGTCGACGCATTTATTATTATTATTATTATTATTATTAAGAATTCATTAAGTTTACGAAAATTTTTAACACCGAAAGCATTATATAAATCATTAACTCATTCAGTACGAAGACTTTCTTAAGGTTCATAAATTGCCTAATGGAATGAAATAGGGGAGAGGTCACCGTACTGACGATATTAAATCTAATGTATTTAATAAAAGTCACTCTTGCCTAACTACGCTCCCCATAAAGCTAAAATAATTCTCTTACAGCTAAAATCACGTTCTCATAAAGCTAAAAAATCACGTTCTCATAAGCTAAATAACGTTCTCTTACAGCTAAATCACGTTCCCATAAAGCTAAAATCACGTCCTCAAAGCTAAAAAATCACGTTCTCATAAAGCTTAAAAAATCACGTTCTCATAAAGCTAAAAAATCACATTCTCATAAAGCTAAAAAAAATCACGTTCTCAAAAAGCTAAAAAACCACGTCCTGAAAGCTAATATCACGTCACATAAAGCTAAAACTCACACGTACGCACCTCCCGGGATGGCCCCCAGGTCGGCGGTCTGAGATGGGCTGTCTGAGGTGAACAGGAGGGACGAGCCGAAGCCATTGGCCACTACGGTGTCTCTCAGGAACTCCATGTACACTGTATCGCGAGGGTCATCACCGTAGCCAAAGTGACCGTATTCGTTCTCGACCTGTGCGAAAAGTACGGTGGGGGTGATGATGATGATGATTGATGGTGATGATGTATGGTGTGGGTAATGATGATGATGATGATGATGATGATGATGATAATAATAATAATAATAATAATAATAATAATAATAACAGTAGCAGTAGTAGTAGTAGTAGTAGTAATGGCTATCTGTCTGTCTGTCTCTCTCTCTCTCACCTGCACAGCGATGATAGACCCGCCGTTAGTGAACTGCAGATCCACCAATCTTGGAAGAAGGTTGTCAAGGAACTGCGCAGCTGGAACACGGAATCCTTCATAGTAGGTGCGCACTTGCATCGTGTAGTCGCGCAGGAGGAAGCTGGGTGGTGGGGGGGGCGAGGGAATATTAGTGTGAGGTAGAGTGATGATGATGATGATGATGGGAGTGAGGGAGTAGTGGAATATTTAGCGTGAAGGTGATGCATGGTTATGATGATGATGATGATGAATAGTAGGTGGGTAGGGTATTAATTAGGGCGATGATTATAATGATGATGAACAATATTTTATTTGTGGGCAGTATGATGATGATGATGAACACATAAGGCCTCTTAGAAGGTCTATTTTTATATCATGTACTGTAGTTGCACAAAGCGTCGTAGGTGGTGGCGACCATCATCCACTCACTTGATGTAGTGCTGCCTACTTCTGCCTTCACCCTTTTCATTCTTTTTCCTTGTCTGCCCTCTTATCTTCCTAGTTCTTCAATCTTTCCTGTCACTTTTTCTTACTCTTCTTTCCTTTTCAGGTGGCTTTACATTGAATGACAAGCCAACTGGTTTCCTGTAAGCTAGGAAAACATTTACAACACTGGGTGGTAACCATATAAACAACACAAATGCATTCCCTACGTGTGAACAAGGGGGTTGGCGGAGGGTTAGTGCCCCTCCCCGTAAAACAACTAACTCAGAGTCAAACGCCCACCCTTTACGGGATTACGGCGTCTGGCTATTGGCAAATAAATAGATATAGAGTTGCAGAGAAGAAGGATAACCAGGATGGAGGGAGAGGGAGAAAATAAAGTTGAAAATTCGATTGCTTGACCCAGTGAGCTTCGAATTCGGTTGAAATTACAAAAATAGATCGCAGTTCACACAGACTCTATCCACAACGGTGAAAAAAAAAAAATGGCGTTATGGAAATATTCATCTTTTTATTTTTTTTTTTTCATTTAGTTCTATAAAAGGTTTAAAAATAAAATGGTATCCTCATCCTCTAGGGTCGAGGGTAGAAAGAGTTGGATAGTTTTCTTTTTTTAGAGTGGGATTTTTTCTTTACTTAGCACATGAGTTTATTTTCGCGCCAAAACACACTGTGCCATGGGAGAAATCCATACAAGCCAAAATAACCGGATTCTATGTAACCAGGAAAAAAAAAAAACTAAAAATGGTGGTGGTGGTGGTGGTGGTGGTGGTGGTGATGATGATGATGATGATGATGATGATGATGATGATGATGATGATGATGATGATGATGATGATGGCAGTGGTGATACTGATGCGATGATGATGATGGCAGTGGTGATACTGATGCTTAGTATGATGATGATGACAATGATGATGATGATGATGATGATTTTGTTATTAAGACACAGGGTTGGCAAGATGATGGATTTGATGGTAATGATGATGAACGGTATGCCATCAGTAATAAATAAGGTTATGATGATGATGATGATGATCTTGATGATGATGATGATCTTGATGATGATGATGATGATGATAAATGGTCTGTACTTCGCTCCAGTCAAATTATCAATAACTCAATTTCCTTTAGAGTATAATTTCTTCCTACCCATCATCATTTACTGGTTTTGTTACTTATACTTAATTTCTATCTGCCATTTTTGTAGCTCGGCTCCATCTATTATTTCTCTTATTACAGTCTAACTAACATTTAATTTTCCTTGCTTTTTGCCACTCTCTACCCTGGTCACTGCTCTTCATTACAGCAGACACGCAGCACCCGTTCAACCACCCACTCTCACCTCTTTTTCTTTTCAATTCTCTCTGTACTCTGGTCCAATGGTCAACTCTGGGATTGCTTTTCTTTGTCTTTCTCAGTACCGATAATCTCAAGTCTCATAAAATCAATGTGTCCAGGCATCTTGGAAAGAAAAATTATTGATGTGGTATCCGTTTTCTTTAAGTCCGTTTAGAAGTGACAGACTTATGGTGCTTCCTTGTTTTTTCTATTTACACACACACACACACACACACACACACACACACACACACACACATTGCCATCATCTCCAGGTATGCAGCACACTCATTTCCTATTCCTCATCTCAGCGTATAATTCCCAGCGCTGCTCTTCTCTCACTTCCAGCAAATGGACGATCACTAATTTCCCTGTAACTCATTTCCACCGATCATTTCCCACAATTCATCTCCACCTGTCATGTCCAGATATTGACTTCCTGCTACTCTATTATTATTATTATTATTATTATTATTATTTTTATTATTATTATTTTTATTATTATTCATTGTAACTATTATTTCACGCTACTCAAGTGGTGGGTGGGTGAGGCACTGGGTGGATGAGTGAGGGAGTGGAGTAGAGGGAATGGGGTGGGGAGGACAGGGTGGAGAGGGATGGGATGGATTGAGTGGGGTGGGATGGGGTGGGAGACGATGGAGCAGGGTGGAAGTGGCTATGTGGGGAGGTTAGGGTGGGGTGGAATTGGGCGAGATTGGATCAACGGGGTGGGGAGGGAGGGTCCAGCATGAATAATTGACCCGCACGTGAGGTCAGCGCCAGTGCCTCATGACCCTCACAGCATCAGGGTAGGTCAGAGGTCACACGGGGTCAATGGGAGAGAAAGAGAGAGAGAGAGAGAGAGAGAAGGGGGGGCAGGTGGCACGCAACTTCACTTAATCACGTGACCCCACCATCATTTTTCTGCTTACCTCAGTACTCGTCTTTCTCATTTTTCCTCCTCATCACTACTTATTCGTGTCATCTTTATCTTTCTTCGACATTTGTTTTCCTCATTATCCTCCTTACTTCACTACTTGTCTCTCTCACTTTCCCTTCTCATTTTCATATTCATTTTCCTCACCACTCATCTCCATCATCTTCTGTCATTTTCACTACTTGTATCTTTCATTTTCTTCCTTATCCTCTAAACTATCCTCACTTTATGCTCCTCACAGGCCACTCCCTTCAGCCAATTCAATACCCCTTCTCCTTCTCCTCCTCCTCTCCATCCTCCAATTCCTCCTCCTTCTCCTCCTCTCCCTCCACCTCCTTCTCCTCCTCCTCCTCAATCTTCGTTCTTATACTATCCTCACCAATCCTCATTCTTATCACTCATTTCTGACATCATTTCTGTCTTCCTCATTTTTCTTCCTCCTCACTACTTTGTCTTTATTATTTACTTTACTCATTACCACTCATCACCCTCACCACTCATCTCCCTCATCACTCATCACTCACCTCCCTCACCACTCATCACCTTCACCACTCATCACCCTCACCACACACCCCCTCACCACTATCTCCACCAGCAATCACACTATCAGTCTCCGTCATCACACTCATTTCCCACCGATATACCAAGAGGAAATGTCAGGGACGCTCCGGTGCGATGCTTCTGACGTTAAAAAAAGAAAAAAAAAGAAAAAGCATACTGGTTTGACAGCCGAGAGAAAAAAAAGGTATGGGAT
The DNA here is from genome assembly GCF_032717465.1 of Coenobita brevimanus. Classification (NCBI taxonomy): domain Eukaryota; kingdom Metazoa; phylum Arthropoda; class Malacostraca; order Decapoda; family Coenobitidae; genus Coenobita; species Coenobita brevimanus. The sequence goes on along the minus strand of NC_137053.1, from coordinate 3,161,236 downwards.
GAAAATAGAAAATTGTATATATGAAGGCTGGACAGTTTTTTTTTTACTCTCTCGATTATATTTAGATTTCTTTTTTATTTTTAGAGAGAGACTTCAAGCTGCTCATCTTTTTTTTACTTTCCAAAGAATTATGATTTTAAAATTTGATCTTTTTTTTTTAGTGTTTTCTGTTCGATGGCTTTTTTGTGTCCATATCTGTCCATGTGCGTATGTATGTATGTATGTAAGTATGAATGTATGTATGTATGTATGTATCCTATTTATCTGTCTGCCTGCCTGCCTATCTATCTACACTAATTAATCAATCCACCTATCAATTAACACTTTTCACCCACCTGGGCATCCCACCGAAGTCCCACTCGGAGCAGATGTAAGGGCCAGGGCGGAGGATGACGAAAAGGTCCTCCTCCTGGGCCATCTGGACGAAGGAGCGGACGTCGAGGAAGGGCGACATGGTTTCCCCTAGGTCCCCGAAGTCGAACTCTCCTTGGCGGGGTTCGTGCAGGTTCCAGGGCACGTAGCTGAGAGGGGGAATGTTAGTCTACTGTCTCTACTTTCTACACTCTCTCTCTCTCTCTCTCTCTCTCAACGTGGCTCATGTAGGCTTCAGGACACGTAACAGAAGAGGAAAGATAGGGAGCTGTTGGATTTGTGATATCAGTCTACCTTCTCTCTCTCTCTCTCTCTCTCCCTCTCTCTCTCTTTCTCTCTCTCTCTCTCTCTCTCTCTCTCTCTCTCTCACGCACACACACACACACAAACCATCATCATTTCTCCCCTCCTCTCTATGCTACTCAGTCCTCCTCCACTTACCCTCCCACCTACTCTACTGAACTTTTTCCCTTACCAAGTACACTCCCATACTTAGCATTATTTGGCCTTCAACTTTAACCATCAAACACCATCCTGTGCTTAAAAATCCCCCGTACCTGGTTCTCTGTTCATCCTGTAATTCCTCAACGTCTAAACACTATCGCATGCCACTCTACACCGATGTTTCTTTGCTCTACACCCACACTTCATATACACCCGCCGTTCACCTATCCAAACCATCAACACCCACCAACATTCCAAGTAGATTCACCTCTTTATCCATCATTACACACATACACACACCTATCAACTCCCGCCACCACTCCACAACCACCCCCTCCACCAGTTCCTTCATACACATCCACCACCCTCCACTTCAAACCCATCTACCTACCCCTGCTAATCTCCCCGTCCCATACTCACGTCTCGACCGCGTTCAACCCCGCGGCTCTCAACTTCTTCAATGTGGTTCGCCAGTAATCGGGGTGAATTCTGAAGTAGTGTAGAGCCCCGGAGAAAATCATGATGGGCTTGCCGTTGAGGGTAAAGGTGTCTCCCTCCGCCACAAGCCCCCCGGCACCCACCTCTCCCCCACCATAGTACTCGTAGTAGGTCACTCCCTCGCTGCCCTGTGGGAGAGAGAGAGGGAGTGGGTTGTTGGTATGTTTGAGAGGGGGAACGTGTGTGTGTGTGTGTGTGTGTGTGTGTGTGTGTGTGTGTGTGTGTGTGTGTGTGTGTGTGTGTGTGTGTGTGTGTGTGTGTGTGTGTGTGTGTGTGTGTGTGTGTGTGTGTGTGTGTGTGTGTGAGGGATTGTAAGGATAGAGGGATGGCAGTAGGTGGAGAGACAGACAGACAGACAGACAGGCAGACAAGCGAGTGTATGAGTGAGTTCGAGAAGGGGTGGGCTGAGATGTCGAGGGTGGCGGTGGTGGGTGGTGTGGTATATGGGTGAGTAAGGGTGGTAATGGGCTGTAGTAATGGGTGAGGTGATGGCTGTGGAGAGCTAATGGGGGAGATTATGCCCCCATTTACGTCGCAAAAAAGATCCCAAACACCAATCTAGGTTAGTCCCTCCCCCCCTCAAAAAAAAAAAAAAAACTCCAGCACGATAGAAACTGGCAGATAATGAGATGCAACGCACATGAAAAGACTTACACAGGTCCACAATTGGTCTACATGGAGGCGTACACGAGTTAATGCACACACACACACACACACACACACACACACACACACACAAAGACAGCTAATGGACGTACAGGGAAGGAAGGGACAGACATTAATCCGTGACAACACTTGAAAAAAATCTAAGTTCGTAATGACTTAGACTGGGGAGACTCGACCTCGACCCTTAGTGGAGAGAAATATGGGAATTACGCTCATTTGGGGAGTAGACGGGGAGGAGAGAGGGGGAAGGGGGTAGGGAAGGAGGTGAGAGGAAAAACTGTAAGGTAGTGGAGGGGGGGAGAGAGGGAGGGGAAGTGGATGGGGAAGTAGAAGAGAACGGAGAGGAAAAATGGGAGGTAGGGGAGGAGGGAGGGATATAAGAAGGCATAGGAAAGAGGAAGGACGAATTAGGGAAGGAAAGGGAGGAGAGAGGCAGGAAGAAAGCTTAAAAAGGATGAAGTTGCCAGAGAAGAGGAGGAGGAGAAAGAAGAGGAGCGTAGAATGGCGAGAATAGAAAGTAGAAAGAAAAGAATTAGGTACACACAGAAAATGGAAAGCAAGAAGGGGTAGGGAAGGAGAAGAAACTGAAAGCAGAGGGTTGAGGAGGAGATGGAGGAGGGGAGGGAGAGGGGAATGAAAGGGGAGTGGAGAGGAAGAAGGGGAGAAAACAAGGGGGAAGAGATGGAAGGGGAGGAAGAAGGAGTGGGAAGATGATGAAGGGGACGGGAAAGAGGTAGGAAGAGGGGACGGGAAAGAGGAAGGATGAGGGGACGGGAAAGAGGGAGGAAGAGGAGGAAGGGGGGAAGAGGAGAGGAGAATCGTTGCAAGATAAAGGAAATAAACAGCTCGAGGAAGGGAGAGATGGAGGAATGGAGAGACGGAGAAATATCTTGACTGAATGGCAGATAGAACGAATAGCAGATAAACAGATAGCAGATAAATAGACAGGAGAGAAATAGATAGCAGATAGACAGAGAACAGATAATGGAGAGCAGACAGATAGATAGCAGATAAATAGATAGCAGATAGACAGCAGATAAATAGATAGCACAAAAATAAATGGGATATGATTAGATAGTGGATTAACTGAGAAGATAAAATGGAAATCAGATCTATTACTCGCGGATAAACAGATTGCGAATAAAAATAATACTCTATAAATGGAGAGCGGATAAATGAGAATAAAGAGGGATAAAATGAATAAAGGAGGAGGTGAAGGAATGAGGAACTGAAGGAATGAATGATGAAAAATAAAATAGACATGTTTTATTCAGGGACTAGAGGAAGGGAAGTGAAATGAAGTGAGGAAGTGAGTTGGCTGGCTGGCTTATTATGTAGCTTGTGTAATGCTAGTGGGGTTTTGAGTGTGTGTGTGTGTGTGTGTGTGTGTGTGTGTGTGTATGTGTGTGTGTGTGGGCAACATGTGAGGGGCCTCTGGCAAGTGGTGGTGGAGGAGTAGGCGACAGGGAGAGGAGGGAGGGAGGGAGGGAAGGGAGAGGAGAGAGGGAGGGGAGGGGAGGGAGAGGGGAAGGAGGGGAGTGGGGCAACCTCCAGGGAGCTGTTATCTAAATGGAGAAGTAGCGAGAGCCGGGCGTGGGAGGACACACACACGCGCACACACACACACACACACACACACACACACACACATAGGCTACGTACACTCATCCACACACATAGATACACACATACGCTTACAATCACACAAACACGCACACACACATATCAGGCCTCTATCCGTCCATGTACGTGTCAGTATCAACTTATGTGCTGTATGATGTCTTCGGTGCACATAGACACACACACACACACACACACACACACACACACACATTACCTGATACCTTGACAGTACTGACGGGGTGATTTCAAAACACCAATTCCCCCAACACTATCTTCTTATCTCTCATGTATTTTCCGTAATTCTTCGTCCTGGGTTCACACTAATATTAAGCTATTCTGATTTGATGTGAGAAATAAATCGCTACGGACGAAGTGTTAAGAAATTTCCAAAGCCACTTAGCCTGCATCCCACATTATAGAGTACAGCTAGCAATGAAACAGAGATCAAGCATATGTAATCAGTACGAGTATTACACGCTTCACAAATAATAATAATGATCCTTAATAATAATAATAATAATAATAATAGTAATAGTACGAAACATTAATAATAATAATACGAAATAACAATAATGGTTAATAATAATAATAATAATAATAAACTGGGAACTTAATCGCACCATCGCACCCCACCCTCAACAACAAGGCTATCGGCAAATTAAAAAATGAATAAAAATAACAAATTCTCTTCCAATTCTCTCTGAAAACTTTGAAAATAAGTTTAGAGATTTGGAATTAACTAACGCTGATGGAAACTGATCTTTGGCCAAATAATATCATCATTTTCCCTCCTTTTTTTTTTTTTTTTTTTCATCATTGGCACCTGCGATCTTATAGCTTAGAAATCCTAATTATTTCCTCTATTAATAAGTCTCCATACCAGGTAGCTATCACTGTTTTTTTTGTTTTCCTTTTTTAGTCAGCATTCACTCAAATTTGACTGGCAGGTGTTTTGGTAGGTGTATGAGTGAGGCCTAACGAAAACACTCCTATACATAATTCAAGGAGAGGCGAGTAAGCTGCACGGATATTTTCTCCCTCCATTTCCTCCCCTCTCCTCTCCTCTCTTTGCCCCTGTCAGAGCAGAAGACGTATTGGCAGAAAAGGAGATGGAGAGACGGGGGTTTGCTGACTGACTGTATCTGCTCCCTTCCCGTCTTTTCCCTGGCTCTTTTTTCTTTTACTTTTTTATTTATTTATTTTTTAGAGGAATGAGGAGGTAAAAAGGTGGAGAGACACGATTTTTGTTTCCGTATGTATTTACTCCCTCCAGCCTTTCTCCTCTCCTCTCCTTGTCCTTGTTAGAGCAGAAGGGGTAGCGGTGGAAAGACACACTTTTGCTACCGTCTGTATCTATTAACTCTACCTCCTCTTCTCTCCTCTCCTTCCTCTTGCTGGAGAAGAAGAGGTACAGAGGAAAGACGTGGAGAGACACAAGTTCCGTTATCGTTGTATCTACTCCAACCATCTCTTCTCCTCCTCTTCGTATCCTTTACAAAGTCTTTACATGCTTCCATGCGTCGGACTTGTTCACCTAATCGCTCTCCACGCTGCTCGATCTCTGGTAACCTCCCTATTCAGTCCGTTACCCTTGAGGTCATATTCTATGTCCTTGTCACAGGTCCTTTTCTGTCTGCCTCTCGCAACCTTACCCCCGACGTTCACACTTCTTACCTTTCGCACCCAGTTGTCATCCTCCAACCTCTCAACATGCCTAACACATCTCAAGAGGCTGCAGAAGAGGAAGGAGGAAGTGTGAAAGGAGTTTTGTTTCCGACTGTACATACTTACACCGCCTCCTCTCCTTGTCCGATCAAAAGACAAGGTTGCAGAGGAGGGAGGTGGAAAGACACGACATCTGATACTGTATGTTCCTACTCCCTCTCCCCGGCTCTTTTTGGGGTAGAGGCGGAACGAGGGGAGAGGGGAGGTGAGGGGAGACAGGTGTTTTGTTGCTGCGTGCACCTGCATCCTTCATTTCCTCTTCCTCAGGTCTTCATTTCTTCTCCTCATTTTAAACGTTGTCCTCTCAAATTTTCACGCCTTCTCCTCAGCTCTCCATGCCCTCTCCTCAGCTCTCCATGCCCTCTCCTCAGCTCTCCATGCCCTCTCCCCAGCTCTCCACGCCCTCTCCTCAGCTCTCCACGCCCTCTCCTCAGCTCTCCACGCCCTCTCCTCAGAACTGCATGGCTTTGTCGATGAAAAGGATGCAACATACGAAGGAGCTGACGATGGAGATGCAGCAGGAGGCAGCCCCCATGACCACCCAACACAAGGTCCCCTCCGTCTCGCTCCCGTGGTAGTCGTAGATGGTGCAGGAGGACCAGAAGGGGACGTCGGGGGAGGGGGAGAAGGGGGTGGGGATGCAGAGGGATGAGGATAGTGTGGGGGCGTTGGGGGAGAGAGAATGGCTTTGATGACTGACATACATTTTCAATTTTTAGTTTTCCTTTACGTTTGATTCTTAAAATACATGAAAATGCGTAGGAAGTGGTGTGTTTTTCAAGAGGAATAGGGATGGGCATGACTGATGAAAAAAGAAAAAAAAAAAAAAAAAAAAGATATACCGTATGTGCAAGGTTGGTGTCGGATGCGCAAATCTTTCCCGTGCAGAAAAGTTCTCCTTCACCTCA
>NC_137053.1:3140000-3150000 GCF_032717465.1 Coenobita brevimanus | reverse complement strand
TAAAGAAAAAGAAAGACAATATAAAAAAAAAAGAGAATTATAAGCTTGGATTGTTTCTGTAATATTTCTTTCTCTCTCTCTCTCTCTCTTATTTTCTATCTATCTATTTTCCTATCTATCTACAGTATCCCTTTATTTATCTATCTATCTATCTATCTACCTATCTACCCATCTATCTACTTATCTATCTATCTACAGTATTATCCTTTTTTTTCATCAGGAGCATAGGGACCAGAGTTCTTCTTCTCGTCGACGAAGGAAGCTCCCTAACACCTCATCCTTAGCGATTTATTTTTGGATACGGCTGTCTAATATCAATTCATATTTTATTTATGCTGAGTATGGCGATATTTGAATAATTTAAGTGAAAGAAGAGGATAGTTAGGGGTAATAAGGTAAATAAATCGCTTAGGAAGAGGTGTTAGGGAGCTTCCTTAACAAATTAGAATATGGGCCTAGGAGTTAGCCTAATTAGTCAAGAGTTTCAAACCCAGTCGCTCGACCCTGAGTGGTATGACGTGAACAATAAGCCCTAACCAGCCCTTTGATTTAAACCCTAATGGACTACATGGATCTGGAGCGCCTCACCACACTAGGCCACCAGGAGCCAGCATGTCTCTCTCACACACACACACACACACACACACACACACACACACACACACACACACACCTTAACCCCCCTCCCCCCACACATCCCTCCTCCCTCCCCCCACACACCTTAACCCCCCCTCCCCCCGCACATCCCTCCCACCTTTCCCCCCAAACGCACGGGTCGACCTTGAAGTTGGAGGTGGTCCTTGATGCCGGGCCCCGAGGCAGAGCAGTTAGGGTGATGAACGAGGGGGGCCGACTTCCTGGTGGGGCCACGGCAGTAAAGTTACCCATTACCATCCACTCCAGTCGACGCCCAGGTTCCGGGTAACGGCGACGGCGCTGAGGCCATGTGTGAAATGGTAATGGACTTGTGATTGGTGAGGGGGATGAGGGGGGGTGAGGGGGGTCAGGGAGGTGAGGGGGTGAAGGGGATGAGGGGTGAGGGAGTGGGGATTCTGACTGGTGAGGGGGGTGAGGGGGGTCATGGGGTGAGGGGGGTCAGGGGAGTGAGGGGGTGGAGGGCTGAGGGACTGGAGATTCTGAATGGTGAGGTGGTGAGGGGCAAGGGTAAGGGGGTGAGGGATGAGGGGGGTCAGGGGGGTGGAGGGGTGAGGAGTGGGTGATTCTGAGTGGTGAGGTGGTGAGGGGCAAGGGTAAGGGGGTGAGGCTAAGGAAGGTGAGAGTAACGGAGCGAGGGTAAGGGGGCTGAGGAAGGGGTGCTTGTGACTGGTAGGGTGATAAGGGGGTGAGAATAAGGGAAGTGAGGGGTAAGAGTAAGGGAGGTGAGGGTAAGAGAGGTGACTGTAAGAGGGTGATGACGAGTGAGTAGGTGCTTGTAACTGGTCGGGTGGTAAGGGGTGTGTGTGGTAATGGGTGTTTGGGCTGCAGACTCACGGCCCATTAACAACAGTTGCCTATTTCTGTGTAATCCCATTTTGGTGATTTTTACACATCGTCCCCATTAACACGATTCATAACACCTGTCTTCTAAAAATGCTAAGTTATTTTTATATACTTTCAAATTATACACATGATTTTGGTGGATGTGTTCCCGACAGAAAAAACTTAGCCTGAAAAAAGTAACTGATGAAAACTTACACCATCTACCTATTTATCTTTCTATCTATCAATCTATCTACCTACCTACCTATCAGTCTATCTATTTACCTGTCTAATTACCTACCTATCTGTGTGCCGATATTCATTTGCCGTACATTAAAACAAGAAAGATATAAAATAAGCGAAGTCAATCTTCTCTCCATGTAGAAACTAAGAATTAAGCTGAAGAATCCTGAGAATAATAAAAAAAAAAACACACACACATAAGCTTTTTAATATGATCAAGTGTGACAGTGCTCCGTCTGGCGGCTTGTAAGAACCCTACACATACACACACACACACACACACACACACACACACACACACACACACACACACACACACACACACACACACAGGGCCTCATCAACTACCATTTTATCTCATATCTCTGTCTCCCCGTCTGGAAGTAATTTTGACAAAGATTAGCGCTGAGGACCAGATGATCTCCCCTGGGCGGCATAATCCTGCTTCCCCGCCTCCAGCACGAGAATAAACACAATAAACACTATATTTTGTTCCTGGAAGCCTGGTGGCCTAGTGGGTTAAGACGCTCAAGAACTCGTGACCGCCAAATGTTTAAATCCAAGGACAGGTTAGGGATGTCTGCTCGCCTAATGCCACTCAGGGATTGCAACTGGTCATGCTTGCCTAAACTCTTAATAGCAGGACTGAGTAGCCTAGCCCCGGACCCTTACGCTCATGAAAGGGGCAATGAAGATGTAATGCAGTGGAAAAAAAAGTATTGTGATTTTCATTTTTGATACTTCTGCACAAGGCTTAAAACTACACACACACACACGCACACACACACACACACATCTATCTATCTATTTATCTACCTACCTATCTATCTATCTACCTACCTATCTATCTATCTATCTCTCTATCTAAACATTTACACGCATTACATACTCGCAGGCAACTATATTACCCTTAGTGCAATGAACATATCTTTATTCTTACCTTCCTTTACCAGACGACTTTAATGTTAAGAAATCCCCCTTATAATAATGAAATAAATAGAAAATAAAGCAAATAAAAAAAACGGGAAGGGAGGGATTTAGCCTTCCATAAAGATATTTCCTCAGCTTCAGAAAATTGTCTAATATTAACATGAATATTTTGCGTTACCCCTTCCCTATCCTCGCCTCTCTCTCCCTTTTTGCTGGTTTCAGGCGATTGTGAGCTGCAGGGGAGGGATTTTCATGCTGGAGGGGTTGCAGTAAATATAGCTTTCCCTCTTTCCCAAGCTAAAAAAAACTGAAGTAAATTTAGCTTTCCCTCTTTCCCAAGCTAAAAAACGGTTTAAATTTAGCTTTCCCTCTTTTCCAAGCTAAAAAAAACAGAAGTAAATTTAGCTTTCCATCTTTCCCAAGCTAAAAAAAAAAAAAAAACGAGATGCAGTAAATTTAGCTTTCCCTCTTTCCCAAGCTAAAATAACTGAAGTAAATAAAGCTTTCCCACTTTCCCAAGCTAAAAAATAAAACAAACTGAGTAGCAAAAATAAAACACTTAAACCAATAAAACAGGCCATCTGATTCAAGGGGGGGACGCCGTTTTCTTTATTTTTATTTTTGAGGGGTAACCAATTAATTTTTTTCTGGCTAACAGTTGATTATTTTTGACTGGCCACTGACAAGCCTTATGGGGTCAGTTTGGTTAGGCCCTTCACCCCGAGGACGCTGTCTCATTTAACAGTGTACCCTATGTAAGTAATGTCTATCTATCTATCTATCTATCTGTCTGTCTATCTATCTATCTCTATTTATCCATCCATCTATCTGTCTCCCTCCCTCTATCTATCTACTTATCTATCTACCTACCCATCCATCCATCAATCCATCAATCAGTCACTCAATCTATACACACACATATATCTCGATCTATAAACAGAAATAAAAAGACATGCGTAGACAGACTGACAGACAGACACAGACAGACAGACATCATCAATCTTCTCAATACCTAAGATCTGCATGGAAATCTTCACGAGAGAAAGTTCCTGGATTGCATTAAACAAGGAAGACAATACGTGTTGCAACCGTGATGGAGAATAATCCGCTGCTCAGAGGCGAAAAAAATTATACAGCTCTTTAATTCCACCCCTCCTCGCAAAAGTTGTTTTCACTGATGCATGAATTCGTAAATGTGTTGGTGATATATACTGGGTAGTTTCTTATATTCTCTCTCTCTCTCTCTCTCTCTCTCTCTCTCTCTCTCTCTCTCTCTTCTATTCCCTTCAATCTTTCCTCTCCTCTCTCCCGTTCTTCTTTCTCCTCTTTCCTCTTCTTCAGCCTCTCTTTTCCTCTCTTTTTTTGTCACTGCTTTTCCTTCCTCTCTGCCCCTCTCATTCTCCTCCTTACCCTTCTCTTTTCTCTCTTTTCTCTTCTTCATTTCCACTCCCTCCCTCCCTTCTTTTCTCTCCTTCTCATTCTCTTTCCCTCGTTTCCCCTTTCCCTTCTGCTCCCACCCTCTCTCCCTCTTCCCTTTCCTTATTCTCCTCCTTGTATCATTTTCTCCTCATCCCCTTCCCTTCTCCTTAACTCTCTCTCTCTCTCTCTCTCTCTCTCTCTCTCTCTCTCTCTCTCTCTCTCTCTCTCTCTCTCTTCTTTTCCTTACTCTCCTCCCCTTTTCCGATCCATTCCCCTACCTCCCTCATCTCTCTCTCCCTCATCTCTCTCTCCCTCTCTCTCTCCAGGGCCTTCCGGTTGGGGGGGAGGGTATCCCGGAAGCACGCAGTTTCCTTGTATAAACTCATTAGGAAGGAAGGGACACCGTTTGCTGCTTGTTAAGGCGCTGGGGGGGGGAGGTGGGGGGAGAGAAAGCGGGGGAGAGAGGAGGGAAGGGGAGAGAGGGAGAGAAGCCTTGAGGTACAGGTAAAGGGGTGTGGAAGAGAGAGGAGGGAGAGACGGAGAAGTGAGGGAAAGGGGATATGGGGAGGAAGGGAGGAGGTGGAGGCGTGTGAGAGAGAGAGAGAGAGAGAGAGAGAGAGAGAGAGAGAGTGTGTGTGTGTGTGTGTGTGTGTGTGTGTGTGTGTGTGTGTGTGTGTGTGAAAAGAGAAAAAAAGAAACAGAAGAGAGTGGACGACGGAAAAAGAAAAAAAAATCACTCACCAGATTAAAAAAAAAAAGAAAATAAAGATAAATTAAATAAAGCAAAATAAAAGAAAGAAATGGGTAAATGGGAAGAAAATAAGGAAGGAAGGAAGGAAGGAGGGAGGGAGGAAGGGAGGGAGGGAGGGAGGGAGGGAGGGAAGGAAGGAAGGAAGGAAGGAAGGAAGGAAGGAAGGAAGGCATGGGTACATGGAAAGAAAACAAGGAAGGAAGGAAAGAAGGAAGGAAGGAAGGGAAAGGAAGGAAGGATGGAGGGAGGGAGGGAAGGAAGGAAGGAAGGAGGGAGGGAAAGAAGGAAGGAAGGAAGGAAGGAAGGAAGGGAGGAAGGAAGACAGCCACTGGTCCTATCGCGGCTGTCTGTTATTGCTAAGGTGTCTATCCCAAGAGCCTGGGACAAGGACAGGGAAGGAGGGAGGAAGGAAGGAAGGAAGGAAGGAAGGAAGGATGGATGGATGGATGGAAGGAAGGAAGGTAAGAAAGAAAGGGAGGAAGAAAGAATGAATGGAAGGAAGGAAGGCAGGAAATGAAGGAGGGAAGAAAGGGAGGAAACGAAGGAGGGAAGGAAGGAAGGAACAGGGAAGTGGCAGAAGGAAGAAGGAAGCATCAGAAAAGGGAGGAAGAAGAGAAAAGAACAGGAAGAAGAGAAAGGAAGGAGTTCAGAAGGGGAAGAGAATGGGGAAAAGAGGAAGAAAAAAAGGAAGGAAGGAAGACGAGAAGGAGGAGAAAGAGGAAGGAAAGAGGAGAGAAAAGGAGGAACAGAACGGAAGGAGAGAACACAGAAGGAGAAGAAGAGGATGAAAAGTAAGAAGAGGAGGAAGAAGAAGAGGAAGAAAAAAGAGAAGAGGAAGAAGAAAATCGTCTCTCTCTCTCTCTCTCTCTTTTTTTTTCTCTCTCTCTCTCACCACAACATCTCATCTTTGTAGAGAAAAGAGAGAAAGAGAGCGTAGACAGGAAGGAAAAAAAACGGAAGAGAAAAAGATAGGAACGAAGGAAAGGAAGAGGGGAATGCGAGGAAAGGAAGAGGCAAAGAAGAGGATGAGAGAGAGAGAGAGAGAGAGAGAGAGAGGAAAAGGGAAGAAAGGGAAGGAATAAGGGATGAAAAGGAAGACAGGAAAAGAAGAGGGAATATGTGGAAGAGAGGGAAGGAGAGAGAGAAGGGAGATAAGAGGAAGTAGGGGGAAGGAAGGATGTAGAGAGCAAGGAGGAGAGAGGAAAGACAGAGAGAGAGAGAAAGGAGGGCGGAGAAAGGGGAGAGAAGAGAAAGGAGGAGGAGGGAGGAAAGAAGAGAAGGGAGGGAAGAGAAGGAGGAGAGAAGAAAGAGAAGGAAGAGAGAGAGGGAGAGAGAACTGGGAGGAATGAGGAAGGTGACAATTACATTCACCCATGATTACCACACTCACACCTCTGTTGAGAGAGAGAGAGAGAGAGAGAGAGAGAGAGAGAGAGAGAGAGAGAGAGAGAGAGAGAGGATAAAATGAAGGAAAAAGAGGAAAGAAGGAAGAATGGGAAGGGACAACAGAAGCGAGGGAAGAAAAGACGGACAGAAAGGGAAGGAATATGAGGAAAGTGAGAAGGAAAAGAGGAACAGGAGGGAAAGGAATACAGGAAGGGAGGGTAAAAGGAAGGAAGGAGAAAGTTTAGTGAGAAAGTCCGTGGTAGGAAGGAAGGAAGGATGGAAAAAAAAGAGAAAGGGATATCTGTGGAAGGAAGAAAGGAAGGAAGGAAGAAGGGAAGGATTGAAGGAAGGAAGGAAGAAAAACAATTGGACGCGAGGAAAGGAAGATTCAACAAAGGAAGTGAAGATGTTAAAAATGAAGGAAACGAGGGAAGGAAGTCGGAAAAAGGAAGGTCGGATGAAGGAAGGTAAGGAAATAAGAAAATGACCGAAGGAAGGAGGGCAGATGAGAAACAATAAAAAGAAGGAAGGAAGGACGGAAGGATTCAGGAAACGAAGGAAAGGAAAGGAAAGGAAAAGGAAAGGAAAGGAATGGAAAGGAAAAGGAGAGGAAAGGCAAATCACCTGCACACTAACAAGCTCTTTTGCCAACTCGTACATGGCCACCTCTGGATGTGCTCCGGAACCGTCGGCATCTCGTTAACTGCTCGTAAAAGAATGCAACTCCACTGCCCCCTACCCCCTTCTTCCCCTCTCTCTCCTTCCCCTCACCCCCTTCCCTCCCTCTCCCTCGTGCCCCTCTCGCCTCATACCTGTCCTCCCCACCCCCTCATCCCTTTCTTCCTTCCCTTCCTTCTCACACTCCCCCTCACCCTACTTCCCTTACCTCTTCCCCCTGACACCCCATCTCTTCCCCTTTCTCCATCTCTCCCTCTACCCTCACACCTCCTCATTTCTCCTCACACGCTTTCCTCTCTCCCCTCCTCTTTTTCCTTCTCCTCGATCTCACCATTTTCCCCTTTCTCCTTTCCTCCTCCCTCACCCCCTTTTTCCCCCTTCTCTTATCTCCCCCTCTCCCACCACACCCCTCCTCCCCCTCCCCCTCCCCCTCCCTCTTTCCCCACCCCCTCTCACGGTTATAGCCTCCGTATTTAACGTTAACGGGAGCTGTATTTAACATTAGCCTCCACATCGCGGGGGGTAAAAGAGTCTATTAGCCTGCCGGAACCTCAAGGAAGTGGGGCTCCTTACACCTGAGGCCGAAGGAGGAGGAGGAGGAGGAGGAGGAGGAGGAGAAGGAGGAGGAGTGAGAGAAATATCAGAACTACACGTAACATACTAACAAGAGCAACATTAATCAAGTGTTAATGATCCAGGTATACTAATGCAGGTATAGGTCAGGTCGAGGCTGTATTTCGACGTGTATCGTACTCGCCTCGCAATGCGTGTCCGAACCTAGCCGGGGAGGACACTTAAACTGAATGCTGGTAGTATGTCCTTTCATATGCTTGCAAATGTCCGCATCCTGTTCTTATGGTATTTGCAGACTCTAATGTACACAAACAACTTCTACGAGGCTTCAATTCTCACACGCATCACTCTTCCTACAGACACTACTTCCCTGTTCGTACTTCACCAGCATGGGAAGGGTTAATTCTGGCTATCACTCTTTCCAAGGAGAAGGTCTGACCCAGCAGTGGAGTCTATAATGGACTGATACATGGATACATTTATAACTATTACTTGAAAACGAGAAGTACTGATGTAAGGAAAAGTAATGATGTGAAGATTACGAATTATCAGATAATAAATAAATAAATAAATAAATAAACAAATAAATAAATTTAAAAAAAGTTTGGGAAATTGGCCCATGAAAAAATGTGGTGCTGAGGGGGAGGTAAGTGTGGGTGTATGGGTGGGGAGGTTAGTGTGGGTGGATGAGTGGAAAGGTGAGTGAACAGGTGAGTCCGTGAGTGCGGGTGGATTATTGGGAAGGTGAATGAGTAGGTGAATCAGTGAGAGAGGTGAATGAGTAGGAAGGTAAGTAAGAAGTTGCTATACTCTTGTTACTCTAACGAACGAAAATTACTCATCTTGAAAGTCGAGTTGATGTAACAGATCAGCACTAGAATATGACGAAGAACAGCTATAGAATGAACACAGAGTCGTAGTAGTGACTTTTTCTGCGAGCTACGTGAACAAGCTGCAACGGAACAAAAATCCAGGCCAAGTTAAAGTGAATAACCTATAGGAAGTGTAGAGTGACCTAGGACCTGCTACCCACATCCCTAAGACCTGTGATTTGTCTGACCTGCAAGAGAAGGACGAGGGTCACCAAGAGGGCGAGAGGAGAAGACATAATACTGGAGGTCAAGGTGGCGTGTGAAGGTGACGTGTAGGGGAGGAGGTTTATATGTGAGGCACAGGGATGGGGAGAGAGGGAAAGGGGGAGGAGAGGGGATCGGAGAAATAGGGAAGAGGGACCTGGAGGGAGGGAGGGATTGTGATAGCGGTTTAGAGGGAAGGAGGAGGGTAGCGAGCGAGCGAGATGAAAGGTTGGGGAGGGGAGAAGATGAAGAAGAGGATGGGGGGTGAGGATGGACAGGGGAAGAAGGCGGCCAGAAAAGAGACTGGGGAAGATAGGATGGGATATGATGGGAAAGGTAGGGTGGGGACGAGAGTTTGACGGTAGAGACTGGGGAGAGGAAGAGGCTGGGGAGGGGAGAAGTACAGGAGGGAGATGGCGGGGAGGGGAGGACATAATAAGATAGACTTTCATCGTGGGAAGAATCGGACAGACACAAGCCAGAGGTGAGGCGGTGGACCGATAATGCTACTTATCACCTGAGAAAAGAACACCTGGCCGGAGAGACGGGGAGATAGGCAGGTAGGGAGGCAGGCAGGAAGAAAGGGAGAAATGAAAGGAGGTAGGGAGGAAGGGAGGCAGGGAGAAGTGGGAGGAACGGCAGAGGGGGGAGAAGAGAAGAAGGGAGTGTGGAAGGGAGTTAGGGAGGAACAGATGAGAGGATGGAAGGAAGACAGGGAGAGAGGAACAGATGAGAGGAAGATAGGGAGGGAGAGATGGGATGAAAGGCAGAGGGGGGAGAAGGGAAGAAGGGAGTGAGGGAGGAAGAGATGATAGGAAGGCAGGAATGGAGTTATGGGAGGAAATGAAGGAGAGAGAAGGAAAAGAAGGGGAAGAGAGGAAGAGGGGGGGAAACTGTGGAAGGGAGATTAGAACTATGGTAGAATAAAAAACGACAACTCAGGATCAAAGAAGAGGAAGGATGAAAGAATGAGTGAGAGAGAACAAGGGATACCAGACGAAGACGAAAATAGGAAGACAGAAAAGAGAGCGCAGAGTGTAGGCCGGCAGGGAGACTAAAGTGAGCAGAAAACAGGAAGAAGGGAAGGAAGGCGGGAAGGAAAGAATGGAGGAAGGAAGGAAGGAAGAAAGGAAGGAAGAAGGAAGGAAGGAGTGAAACAATGAGGGCAGGAATGAATGAATGAATGAAGGAAGGAAGGAAGGAAGGAGAGAAGGAAGGAAGGAAGGAAGGAGGGAAGGAAGGAAGGAAGGAAGGAAGGAAGGAGGGAAGGAAGGAAGGAAGGAGGGAAGAAAGGAGGGAAGGAAGGAAGGTCGGAAGGAATGAAGGAGGGAATAATACTGTAAGCGACTGAGAGATAACCACACACATAGGTAACAAGGCAAGACAAATGGGCAAAGAGGCAGGCAGAGACAGAGACAAAGACGAGACAGACAGACAGACAGACAGAAAAGAGACCGGCACACAC
>NC_137053.1:3092500-3135000 GCF_032717465.1 Coenobita brevimanus | reverse complement strand
CTAGTTTATGAAATTGTGTAATATTTCTTAATTTTGAAAAGCAGTTAAATGTGGAATGGATGAAAATTACTAAACTAATAAAATAATGTTGATCTAAAATTAAAAAAAGAAAAAACTATGTTGTCATTAAGAAACAGACGGAAAGAGCACAAGAAAATAAAAGGCTAAGAGAGAGAGAGAGAGAGAGAGAGAGAGAGAGAGAGGTGTGTGTGTGTGTGTGTGTGTGTGTGTGTGTGTGTGTGTGTGTGTGTGTGTGTGTGTGTGTGTGTGTGTGTGTGTGTGTGTGTTGAATGCGTGCGTGCGTGTGCGTGCATTACCGATACAAACCATAGAATTATGTTTTGCGTACAAGCGAAGTAGGCCAAACTAAACAAAATATATATATATATAATGTACTGAAGTAACTAGTACAACAGAAGGACATTAAAAGAACGAGAGAATAATAATAATAATAATAATAATAATAATAATAATGATAATAAAAGAAAGTATGGACATGTTACTTTCAGCAGGACACTAATTGTTGTAGTCTTGGGAAATATTTGTGTCCGTAGTCTCGTAGGGCAAGGAGGCTCCCTAACACCTCTTCCTTAGCGATTTATTTTCCAAATCACCCATTAATATAATCTTTTTTTGCTTCTTACATATTTTTAATGTCGACGTAGATTGCATGAAAATGACACAAGAATATAGTAACGGAGCAGAATCAGAAATAAATCGGTAAGGAAAAGGTGTTAACAAGCTTCATAATCGCACGGGAATAACGCACTAAGATTCACTTGCATTTCTTCACTCCATCTCAGTCCGTCTTAGTTTCAAATTTTAAGTGCCTTGAAGAGTTCGTAACATCTTTTCCATATTGATTTATTCTGTACATTTCACCATAACATTCTCTTGTAAGCTACTGATACACGCTACGTTGATACATAAACCAGCATAAAAAAAAAAAAAGTACAAGAGAACGTCATGATGTTGTAGGCAAAATAAATCGCTTAGGAAGAGGTGTCACGACGCTTCCCATGCCTCAGTCTCATCCTTAACATTATCCCTAAATTAATGTTCGTCTTCCATCTCTCCTACTTCAGCGTCAAACCTAATTTTCCACCTCTGTTTTTGTTTTTCCTACTAACACTTTTTTTCATCACCGCTACGCTAAAAACTGTTACCAAAGAGCGATCATAAGGAACAGAAGGGATCCGAATGACAGTGTTCCTTATAGCGGTCAAAGGGGTGTTGGATCTCCTTATGTGGGATTCGAACCTAAGGAGAGTGTGTGGGTTAGGGAGTTGTTAAAGAATCTGAAGGTCCTCTCCTCCCCTCCTCAGTGTCGTCTCACCTCCGTCCACCTCACCTCTCCTCTTCACCCCCTCTCCGATCTTCCTCCCTCCGTCTCCTCACCCCTCCTCATCTCCCCTCTAATATTCTCACTCCCCACACACTCCCCCACACACACACAAACACACACACTCTTCCCCCGTGTTTGCGTGTGCGTGGATGCGATGGGTTAATGGTGCTGCCTCAATTTAATCCAACAGGAGTGATCAGTAAACCAGACGGTCATGCATTCAGTCCCTCACACTCCAGGCGAAGTTTCTGATTGCCGTGTGTGTGTGTGTGTGTGTGTGTGTGTGTGTGTGTGTGTGTGTGTGTGTGTGTGTGTGTGTGTGTGTGTGTGTGTGCGTGCACTTCCATATGATCACTATATCTATATGCCATGCTGACAGATACTCCTAGTCTATCATTTATGCAACTGATCAACATTACATCGGTCTTCCTCAGTCTGTCTTTCCCACTGCCTATGACCTCCAGTCTTTTAAATGCAACGTGTACAGGAGAAATGAATGGATCTTGATTTAGGCCTCATTTTTTTATTCACCTCTCTTTAGACAAGCTTAATTTTGTAGGATATCAGCCCTGGGCTCTTTTTCCATATTTAAAAAAAATGTATGTGAGATGTATTACGAAAATGGGTAAATATTTAGCAGATAAATGTATGACGTAGGTGGGATGAGACCAGAGGAGCAAGGAGGTGGGTGGTTATGTATGAGAGAGTGGGTGGATATGTATGGTGATGTGGGTGGATATGTATGGTTCGATGGGTTTATATGTATGGTTAGGTGGATGAGTATGTATGGTGATGTGAGTGGGTATGTATGGTGAAGTGGGTGGATATGAGTGCTACGAGAGTGGATATGTATGGTGATGTGGGTGGATATGGGTGGTACGAGGGTGGATATGTATGGTGATGTGGGTGGATATGTATGGTGATGTGGGTGGATATGTATGGTGTGAGGGTGGGCGTATGGCGACTGACAAGAGAGAAAAAAGGTGTACATAACATCAGAGGAAAGGAAGATGTGCGGAGTTGGCAGCAGTTCAGAGCAGGACACACACACACACACACACACACACACACACACACACACACACACACACACACACACACAGTTACCTTAAAACACAGGGTCCTTTTTATCCCCAGATGCCCCAGTTTCGCCAAAGTAAATAATATACATAAAGATAAAAACTAATGAATGGTGATGGCTCTTTACGTACAGCCACGACGAGGGAGAGGAGAGAGAGGAGGGAAGAGAGAGGAGAAGGTGAGAGAGGAAGAGGGGATGGGGAGGGAAAAGAGAGGGGAAGAGGAGGGGAGAGTAAGGTAGGAGGAGGATGGGGAGAGTAACTGAGACGAGTGGCTAGAGTACTGGAGAGTAGGGTATGGAGAGCAGGGGAGAGGGGTTTGGAGGGGGTGGGGAGAATGGTTAGGGGAGGGGAGGGAAGGGGGAGAAAGGGAAGGCATCGTCTTCTTCACGTTTAGCCTACATTCCCCCGCAGATGTCTAATTCTGCGAGGAGAGGAGGGAAGGGAAATTGAGAGGAAAAGGGGAAAATTTGGTAAAGTGAGAGTTTTTTTGGGGGGAAAGGGGGAAATATGGAATAATTAGATTTTTTTTTTTTTGCATGCAGACGGTCGCCACTGCCCTCCCACGCCATCATCATCTTAAGATTTTCCCCTTCTGTGGTTCCCTAGCGTCTTGTCTGTGTCTTGTCTCTTATTCTCATCGCTATGTCTCCTTCTGTAACTCGATTTCTCTGTAAAGCCCTGTCGTTATATGGCCTTCTCTGTCTCTATATTTGGTTCCTCTCTCTCTCTCTCTCTCTCTCTCTCTCATTTCTGCCACTTTCTTATCATGCCTGAGTCTCCCTTACCTTCTCTCTGTCTCCTCTTATTTTCTTCTCTCTGTTCTCTTTTTATTTAATTTCTTCACGTATAATTCCTAGTTACCTGCTATCATGCCTTCTCTCTCTCTCTCTCTCTAATTCCCCCATTCCTCTCCTAACATTCCTGCTTGTTTATGTCGTCCTTCTTATTCCCTTATTTTTCCTGTCTCTCTTTTCCCTTTCCCCTCTTTCCTCATCCTCTCTCTCCTCTTCTTTTTTTCCTTTGTTTCTCCTATCTCGTCTCCTAAGTCTCTCCTTCCTCTTTCTCCTACTCTCATCCTCTCTCTCTTTTCTTTAATTTTCTCGTTTGTAATAATCACTCATTTTCGTCATGTTTTTTATTACTTTCCATTTTCTTCTGTCTTTCCTCATATTTTCTCCTTTATCTTTCTTCCTATTTCCTTATTCTTTCCTTTCTCTCTCTCTCTCTCTCTCTCTCTCTCTCTCTCTCTCTCTCTCTCTCTCTCTCTCTCTCTTTCCCATTTCCTTTTCCCCCCTTTCTTGTCTTCCTGTACATTATTCCTTTTCTTTTTATTACTCTCCTCTCTCCTCTCTATCTCATCCTTCCTCTTTCCTCATTCATTTTTTCATCTTCTCCTCTGTCTTTCCTCATTTTCCATTATCCCTCTCGTTTCTTCTCTTCATCTCTTCCTTCCTCTTGACTTTTCTCTCATCCCCCCTCTGTCAGGCTCCTTCCTCTTCCCCAGGTCCTTCCCCTTGTTCCCTCATTCCTACTGTCTCCCCTCTTTATCCCCTCTTACTTCTCCACTCTCTCTCTCTCTCTCCCTCCCTCTCTCTCTCTCTCTCTCTCTCTCTCTCTCTCTCTCTCTCTCTCTCTAACCCCTTCAATACACATAGACAATTTTATTTAGACTATGTGAAATCCCTTGTAGTTGAGAGGCGCTATACTCCCTTCCCTTTAACGTGGCCTAAAATTGCCATCCTCAATCTTGAATGCTGAGGTGCAACAATAACTTAACGCTAGAATATGGTGCTAGTCACGAAGAAGTGCTGCGGAAAGGATGCAGAACCAGGGAAAAAATATAGAGCCATAGCACTGTATATTTGGGGACTCCTAGATTATTTTTATTGACTATAGGGGTGACTTTTCTATCTAGGGAGCTTAGATGTGGCCTTTATTAACTCCTTTATTACTAGATTTCTCCCTTAAAAAAAAATAATAATAATAATAAAATAAATCACCTTTATCAGCAAGAAATATATGAAGAAAAACGTCACCTTAGAAGTGGGATTAAACTGTTGGCTTTCTTATTTATATCGTGTTTTTTTATTATTATTATAGTTACTCCTTCCTCCGTCCTCAACTAGTTCTCCGTTTTCTGTCCTCTTCGCCCCTCTCACACCTTCTCTTCCTTTTTTCTGTCTCTTTTTCCTCTCCTGTTCTTTCAGTCTCTCCTTTTCTCCTCACTCTCATACTCTGCCCTCCTTTATCCGTCTCTCTTTTCTATTTCTGTTTTTCTGTCGTTTTTTTTCCTCTATATGGCTCTATTCCCACGTCCATCTTATTTCTTCCTTCTCTCTAAGTCCTTATTTCTTCTCTTGTCTCTTCTATCCCACTTTCTTTCTTTCTTATCTCCCTCTGATTCTCTGCTGCTTCTGTCTCTCGTCTCTTACCTCACTCCCAGTCCCTCTTATCTCTCTAGTTACCAGTTTCTTCTCTCTCTCCTCTTTTCCTCCTATCCCAGTCTCCTTTATCTCTATCCAAGTCTCCTCTTCCGCATAATCCCCCTTTTCGTTACCACCCCCCAAACCCCCCGCCCCGCCTCCCCTCCCCCTGAGCGGCAAACGAGCACTTAAAAGCAAAATTTAGCGGGGGAAACGGGCACTTTTCAGTCCGGCCACAACACAAAATGACCCACTTTTGGCCAAACGCTTGTGTGTAAACTGTGGGGAGGTGTGTTTAAAGTCCCCCCACACCCCCACCCCCACACCCCCACACCTACACACCCGCAACCCCACCCTGCCTCCTCCTAGCCCCACCTCCATCCCATCATGGTATAATTCTCCCCACTTTCTACTCCCAGTCTTCACACCCCATCCCCCCATCCTTCTCACCCCACCCATCTATCCACCCCTACCTTCTCTCCCCACTCACCCACCCCTATCTTCACTCCCCACCCTCAGCCCCCTGCCTTCTGTCTCCCTTACCCCCACCCTTATAGTCTTCCCCACACTTCCCCACTCCCCCAACATCTTCCCCTTCTCAGACACACTTATTATTCTCTATCATTATTTCCACACACGTCGGTTTGATCCCCGTAGAATTATTTATTTTTTTGTACAGCAGGTAACCTCATCACAGGCTAATTGACTTCCTGTTACCTGTACTTCCTGTGTACTCCTATGTGCACTCTTATACTCATCCCTTCACCTAACACACACACACCTGTCCTCTCCAACATCCTTCCTATTACCTTCTCTCCCCCCAACACACACACACACACACACACACACACACACACACACACACACTCTCTCTCTCTCTCTCTCTCTCTCTCTCTCTCTAAAACACTCCCCCGCACCATCTCACCCTTACACACACCCCACTATCACCTTCACCCGCCACCTCTCCCCTATTCCCTTCCTCTCCCTTCCTTTCCCATCCTCTCCCTTTCTCTTTTCTCTTTTTTCCCTCCTTTTCCTCCCCCACCCCCTCAACGCCCACTTTCCCTTCTCCCTCCTTTTCCTTTCATTTCTCTCCTTTCCCATCCACTCATCTCTCCACCTCTCCACCCTTTCTCTCCTCTCACACCTCTCCTTTCCCTTCCCTCAGCGTCCTGTTTATGTCTACCCTCCTTTCCCCTCCCTTCTTTTCTTTCCCACTTCCTTCACTTTCTCTCAACACCTCTTTCCCTACTCCTTACCTTTCTCCTCCCCAAACTACTCTCTCTTCTGCTGTCTACCTTTCCCCTCTTCTAACTACTGTCTCTTCTACTCTCTACCTTTCCCCTCCCCACACTACTCTCTTCTACTCCCTACCTTTCCCCTCCCCAGACTACTCTCTTCTACTCCCTACCTTTCCCCTCCCCACACTACTCTCTTCTACTCCCTGCTTTGCCATCCTTTCACTTTACTGATAAACACAAACTGTAATCTATTTATAACTACTTCTGTAATAAATAGCTTTCAAAAGACTATAAGGCCTGGTACTGTGATCTTCCCTCTGTATTTCTTTGTATTCCTCGTCTTTCTCCTTCCCCCCGACTCACTTTCTGTTGCTTTCATCCCTCCTCTCTTCCTTCCTCTTCCTCCCTCCTTCTCCCAGCCACACCTACACCCCTCCCTAATACTCCACCTCTCTCTCTCTCTCTCTCTCTCTCTCTCTCTCTCTTCCTCTTCCCCTTAATCACTTTCTTTTTCCTTCCTCCCTTCCATTCCCCTCCTTGTCCCCATCTCCTCCACCCTCCTCCTTTCCTTTCCCTCCCTTCCTTCCTTCCTTCACTCACCTTTCCTTCCACCTTTTCTCCTTCCCTCTACCTGTTCACACCTCCACCTCTCCTTGCTCTTTCTCCTCTCTCTGTCCAACTTCTCTCTACACTCCCTCCTCCCTCTTCTCTCCCCTTCCTCCCTTTCCCTCCCCTCCCCCTCTCCCCCTCCCGCCACACCTCACGTCCTCTGTCCTCCCACGCTTCCGACACCAATTACTTCTCCCCTCTCTTTCCTCCCCTCTTCTCCCCTCCCCTCCCCCTCCCTCCCTCCACCTTTATACCTCTCTTTCCCTCTTCTCTCTTCTCTCCTCCCTCCCGTATCTCCTCTCCTATCTTTCCTTCATTTCTTCTCTCATCTTACCTCCACCCACTCCTTTATTTTCCTTTCCCTTTCCAGCATCCTCCCTCCCTCCACCGTTCCCCCTCTCCCTCTCCCCTCCTCTCTCCTTCTTCCCTCTCTTCCTTCTCCTCTTCTCTCTCCTCCATCCATTTCTCCCTTTTCTTCCCCTTTACTTTCTCCTCTCCCCCTCCACCTCCTCCATTAACCTCCATTCTTTCCCCCCACCTCCTACCACTACCTCTACTTCCTTCTCCCCATTCTTCCTCCACTCCCTTCTCACCTCATTCCATCCCTCTCCCCTTCCCCCATCCGTCTCCCCTGTCTCCCTCCACTCCCCTCACCCTTCCCTCCTTCCCTCTCCCCTCTCTCTCTCTCCAATCCCCTCTCCCTACCTTCCACCCCCCTCCTCTCTCCCTCCTCTCCCCTCACCCCTTCCTTCCACCCTTCTCTCCCCACTCCCCCCTCTCCCCTCCCTCCACCTCTCTCCTCCCACGTCTCACCACAAACTCCCCTCCTTCCTCAGCCGGGTAGCGAGGACAAGAAATGCAGCATCATAACCCCATCGAGGACAAGGACAGCACGTAACGAGGCCGCGAGGACGACGAGACCAGGGCCCGTCAGGCAAGGAGTCTCCCTAACACCTCTTCCTTGGCGATTTATTTTTGGGTATGGCTGGTTAATATCCTTCTGTGGATTATTTATGCTGAGTATGGCGATAATGGAAGGATTTATGGAACGCAGAATAGGACAGTCAGGTGTAAGGAGCAGAATAAATCGCTTAGGAAAAGGTGTTCATACGAGTGTGAATTTGGGGATAAGCAAGTTTCCATAGCAACCACTTATCTCAAAATCCATTACTCTTTCTATAATATTCTAACTTTTGCCGATTCTGTTCGACTTAGGGAGATTTTTAGTAGTGAAAAAAGTTAAAAAAAAATTCCCTCTAACTTCTATATATTTCTTAGTGACAAGGAAACTAGAAATGCGTCATCGGAGTGAAAGGGTTAAGTTTGAATAATTCTCCTTCATCGTATTGTTCACTTTCCTATTCACTCTAGACTGGCTGTGAATTATTTGGTGGTGGTGGTAGTAGTAGTAGTAGAAGTAGAAGTAGTAGTAGTAGTAGTGGTGGTGGTGGTGGTAGTAGGAGTAGTAGTATTAGTAGTAGTATTAGCAGTAGTAGTAGTAGTAGTAGTAGTAGTAATAGTAGTAGTAGTAGTAAGCTGCCCTCCTCCTGCAGTCCACCATCTTCTTTTCGGGGGGGGGGAGGGGGGGAGGGGGGGAAGTTGAGGGACATTTGCATAACCGGGCAGATCCTCCGTCCATTATCAGTGCCACCACGTGAAGGCGTCCCTCTCCACCACCACGAAACAAGATAAAAAGATTAAACAAGGGATCTTACGCACATCTTAAGCTCAGACTCAAGAAAGATTGTGAATAAGACTCAAGGGGAGATATTTATAACCTTTCTTGAGAATATCTTTAATTTTTCCGGATTTCCTTCATTTGTAGCTTCGAGATTTACTTTCCTTCAGCTTATATTTTCCCAGCTTAGTGGCAGTATTACGGCTCAATAATCCTTCCCATGGCGCTTCTTCGTGACTAGCGCCATATTCTTGCGTCAGTCTCTTGCTACATCGCCGCAGTGAAGATGGAGAGAAGGCAGCTTTACCCCAAGTCAAAGTGTGCATAACCTACCAAACACTTAAGCAAACCTCTATCAGTATTACGATAAAGTGATTCCTGGTAAAAATAAAGCAATGAGCACTTTATTAAACGAAGAATAAGTTAAGATTCTTTGTGTATATGACCGTAATACAGAGGCGACTTAAGACGCTTGGTAAATATGGGTAGAGGTCGAAGGCATTACTGGGGAGGGAGGAAGCGGTGTGTGTGTGTAAACTAGGGGAGGACACACACAGGCATGAACGGGGTATGATAGGAGGCGATGAGGAGGCGGTGTAGCACGCACGCACACGCAAACACACACACGCGCACATATATACTGATACACATACACGCACGCTCGCACATACACACACCCACGAAGTATACACACACACACACACACACACACACACACACACACACACACACACACACACACATTTGGTACCAACATGCAATTCGTCCAACCTATATTAATATCAAAGAAGATTAATTTCGCATGCAATACAAACTCAAAGTGCAACATGCAAACTAAATCGCTAAGGAGGAAGTGCTTGGAACCCTCCGTGTACCATGGGAATACGGCGCCCAGTGTACCATTAATACGACATTCCCTTCCACTTACCCCTTACATTAGAGAGAGGGAGAGAGAGAGAGAGAGAGAGAGAGAGAGAGAAATTATTGTCAGTACTGCCAGCTACAGACGATTTCATTCAGCTCTGGGGGAGTTTTGGCTGAGGATAGATAGATAGACAGACAGATAGACAGATAAATATATAGACAGGTAGATACACAGATAGACTGATAGACTGATAGACAGATAGACAGACAGATAGATAGACAGAGCCTTTATCTATCCCTTTACAATCTACACTACTTTCCTCAAATGAAAAAAATCGTATGGTAGTCAAGAAAAAAAATAATGATGTGTGTGTGTGTGTGTGTGTGTGTGTGTGTGTGTGTGTGTGTGTGTGTGTGTGTGTGTGTGCCGTCGTCCCCAGCAAGGCAGATATCACGTAATTATGTCATGAAAAAGGACTATGAAAAACCCGAATTCGTTTTCTTGATGTTCCTTTCTGTTTGCTGTAATCATCGACTTAGTACAAAAAAATAAGGTAATTAAGGAAGGAAAGGTAGATTTCTCGGGTATATGTAAAAAAAATCATCAATTACTCAAACGCTGGTTCCCTTTATCGTTTTTGTCTTTCTCTTTCGTGTATCTGGGGAAGGTGAGGCAAAGGACATTGACCTCCAGTGTCGGGGTCCTCAAGGGTGAAAATGTGAGAGGAGGGTGGCGGTGGTTTGGGCCTTTGATGCAGGGGACAAGACCAATTTACTTCCACCCATCCATCAATGCTTCCGGTTAGGGGGAGGGGGAAGGGGAAGGGGAAGAAGGAGAGAGAGGATGAGGTGTGGGCAGGATCAGTGTGAGATTTAAAGTATGAGATCTGTTATAAGTGGTATGAGGAGGAGGTGAGGATAGTATGAAATCTAAGTGATGGGGTTGGGGGGATTAAGTGGGTGATGAGAATTTCAGTGGGTGTGGTGGTGGTGGGGATAGCATGAGATTAAAGTGGGAAGGACTGGGGATTAAGGTGGGGATGTGGAAAGTATAAGAGGTAAAGGATAATATTTTACTGGGGAGATGGGAGGATGAGGCTTGGATGAGTATGTGCTGGGATAGGATGTGGTGGAGACAGGGTGGGGTGGAGATAAGATGGGGTGGAAACAGGGTGTGGTGGAGGACGGTGTCGTGGTGAGGGTGTGGTGCAGACAGGGTGTGGTGGAGGCAAGATGTGGTGTAGGTGGATAGCAGTGGGGGTGGGAGAAGTGGGGATGGTTAAGGTGAGTGATGGTGATGGTGCTGGAGTGTAGTGTTGGTGGGGGTGGAGATAGGGGTGATGTGGGAGTAAGGAGGGGATGGTAGCAGCGAGGGAAGGAGGAGGGGGAAGGGGTAGTGTTGGAGGTATTGATTAACTGTATTGTAAACTAAAGTAACATGGTCTACCTGGCCCAAAAATCTGAAATCAACCTGCTAAAATAAACAGGTGTGAAAATACAGCAATAAAAAGCTAAACACTCACACACACACACACACACACACACACACACTGGAAAAGAGAGGGAAAGGTACAGGTGATGAGGAGGAAGAGGTATAGACAAGGTAAGTCTCTTCTGAATGAGGTTATATGCTAAGTCAAAGGCCTAATTAAGGGAAACCCATTTTTCTGATTAAGCTAAACTTCCTGAATCAATTTTGTCGATTTCCAAATACTGTTTATAAATTGTAGTGTAAAGAAAATTTAAGCAGTCCCACGGCTCAAGTTTTCTACCTATCTATCTATCTATCTGTCTAACCACCCGTCTATCCATTAATCTACTCATCTATCTATCTATCATGTATTTTTTTCCCCATCAGGAATGTAAGGTTTCGAGGCTGGGCTAGTTACTCCCCGGCCTGGTCTTCATCTCTTCATGCTCGTATGGTCTATTATTTATATTATTTTCTACAGAATTTCCACTATGTTTCCATCACTACCACCCAGTTCCACCACTCCAAGCAACCCTTTCACATGTACCAAAAATAAATGAACCTAATACTCATAATTCAGACGATCAACAACACACGCATATCCCTTATGACTGCAGAATTGGGATGATATTAAACATCTTGCAAATAAAACTGAATAGGCGAAGCAGAAGGCAAACCAGGAATTATTTATGGTTATTTATGGAAAAGGTGTGCGCATTCGATGGGTTAGTCTGCATACCACGTTATATTGCGCACTGAGCAGCGAGGTACAGGTGGAAAAAGCATCTTACTCCCCTGATGGGTTTAAAATTAAATGTCAGAAAATAAATATCTACCTGTCCAACTTCCTCATATTTTAAAAACTGAGAGGGCTAAAGCGGAAAGCAAGAACCCGAAATTTCTGATGGTCATTTATAGAACACCTGTGAGCATGTCTAATTAGCTTGCATGACAGGTAAATACAGGACATCCGCTGGCCAGGTACACAGAGACCAAACACACCTTGCCGTCATCATGGTTATAAAAAAATGAGTGTCAAACTTTAGGGCCTTGCCTCCCCCTCACACTCTTACGTTTAACAATAGGGCCCTGTGTGTTTGTAGGTCATTTGACGTGGTGGGGAGGCGAGGTTGGGGTGTTGAGGTGGTGGTGGGGAGATGGGGAGGGGTGGTGGAGTGTGAGGATAGTGGCTAGGGTAAGGAGGTCGGGTGTGGAGGTGAAGGTGTGGGTATGGGGATGGTGGTGGTGGGGAGATGAGTGAGTGGGTGGGGGTGGGGAGGTGAGTGAAAGGGTGAGGGTGGCAGGTGGGGTGCTGAGGTGGGGTGTGGGGGAGGGGTGTCAAAGCCGAGTGTGTGGACTTAGCGCCGGGTAAAGACAAAAGACTGAAAGAGACGAAGTGGCACGCTTTTTTCACTCTCTCTCTTTGTGTGTGTGTGTGTGTGTGTGTGTGTGTGTGTGTGTGTGTGTGTGTGTGTGTGTGTGTGTGTGTGTGTGTGTGTGTGTGTGTGTGTGTGTGTGTGTGTGTGTGTGTGTGTGTGTGTGTGTGTGTGTGTGTGTGTGTGTGTGTGTGCGTGCGCGCGCGCGCAAGTACCTGAGGATGTATACTTTTGGCCATATATTCCTTCTTCCTTAACTCCACGGATCGAACCACCGTAAGTCAAGATCGAGTCCATTCCTCCCGTCCAGTAACCTTGGAGGGATTCGAAACTAAGGCCATAAGCTATCCGACTTATTGCCCAGGATCTGCTAAAAGTTCTGACCTTGCCTGTTTGTCAGAGGTCACCCAGTTTGACCTCACTTCAATGCCCTCCCACCCCCTCTCTCTCTCTCTCTCTCTCTCTCTCTCTCTCTCTACTTCAATGCCGTCTCTTTCTCATTATATAAACTGGTATTTTCATGGCGAGTGATGAGAAGGGTGGGTGGTGAACTGAATGAAAGGAAGGCAATGATTGATTATGTGTGTGTTCTGCGTGTGTGTGTGTGTGTGTGTGTGTGTGTGTGTGTGTGTGTGTGTGTGTGTGTGTGTGTGTGTGTGTGTGTGTGTGTGTGTGTGTGTGTGTGTGTGTGTGTGTGTGTGTGAATGAATGCTATGTCTAGCCCCTCCAGTTTGAAAAAAAGTCTTTCCGAAGTTAAATATAATCTTTTGGCAGTAAAAACAAAATGGAAATAAAGAACGTCAGCGAATGAGGGGGATATGAACACACACACACACACACACACACACACACACACACACACACACACACACACACACACACACACACACACAACCATTCCAGTAATATACGCCTTTCACTTTTACTTGGCCTGAAATTGCCGTCTCTCCATCTTGAAGGATTTTCTTTTCTTTTTTTGTAACACCAGATTAACACTAGAACATTATGCTAGTCACGAAGAAGTGCTGTGGAAAGGATGCAAAGGCGCAGTATTTTTTTCAACCAAGAGGGAAACAAAGGCAAAAGGACGAAAATCTGCGCCAAGTTAAGGTGAGAAGAGTATAGTGAACCGAACCGAACTCAACTAGAATATGATGCTAGTCACGAAGAAGTGCCGTGGAAGGGATGTAGTGCCATATTATTGTCTTTCTCTTCAATTCCATTATGAGAAATAAACTGCAAAAGGACGCAGATCTGGGCCAGGTTAAGGTGAAAATCATAGTGAATCGACCTTACGTACCTCTGAACCAGAATATGATGCTAGTCACGAAGAAGTGCTATAGAGAGGATACAGAGCTGCAGTACTGCCTTTCTGTCGCTAAACTTCGCGATATAAGCTGAAAAAAGGCGTAAATCTGAGCCAATTTAAGATGAATGGAGTGTAGTGAACTGAATGACCTCGGACCTTCTCAGACCCCTGCAGCGTCTACCTCCCTCCCTCCCTCCCTCCCTCCCTCTCTCTCTCTCTCTCTCTCTCTCTCTAGTGTCTCAGGCAAAAATATTCAATCAGGCGCCTCATTTGAATATAAATTGCTAATCAAATGAGAAGCTACCCCCTCCTCTCCCTTCCCCCACCCTCGCCCCCTCCCCTACCTAACCCCCCCTCCCCTTAACCCTCCCACATCGGATTTCTACCCTTCCCCCAACCCTTCCTTTCCCAAGCATTACTTCATCTGACCCGCCCCCTCACCCCCACTCTTCCCTCCCCCCGTCCCCCCCCTCCCTCACCAGTCTCCACCCTCCCCCACCCCCTCCATCCCTCCCTCCAACCCCTCCCCCCGATCACTTGTGTCTACTCCCCCAACCCCTTCGTCCTCTCCCTCACCATCTTCTGCCCTTCCTATCAACCCCTCCATTACTCTCTCCAATCCCTCCAATCTGTCTTCTACCCCCTCCTCCTCCAACTCCTTCTCCTCATCACCAATCTCTACCTTCTCCCAAACTTCCACTTCTCTCATCCTCTTCTCACCTCTTCTCTCTTATATTCTCGTAACTCAGCCTCCTCTCTTCCTCTCATCGCTCATCTAAATCTCTTATTTTTCCCTTTTCCTCTCTTCTCATGCTCTCCTTTTCCATTCTGCTCTCTCCTCAAGCTCTCCTCTTCCCTTCTCCTCTCTTCTTAAGCTCTCTTCTTCCCTTCTCCTCTCTTCTCAAGCTCTTCTTCCTTCCTCTCTTCTCAAGCTCTTCTTCCTTCCTCTCTTCTCATGCTCTCTCCTTCCCTTCTAAACCTTTCTCAACCGTCTTATTACCATCTCCTCTCTTCTCAATTTCCTCTTCTTCCATCTCCAATCTTCTTAACTTCCTTCACTTACTTTCTTTTCTTAACCCCAAATCTCCCAAGCATCCATCCTCTTTCCAACTCCTCTTTCCATCCACCACTCTCAAAGAAGTGCGAAAGATTAAAAGGAAGAAAAAAGAAAAATAGGGGAAGAAAGAAAAAGAAAGGAAAGGAAAACGATATGTCAATCTGTCGTTTTTTTTTTTTTTTTTTTAAATTGTATCTATGCTGTTAGAGTAAATTCTCGCCATAAAGTTTTGGGAGCGTTCGCTTCTCTCTCTCTCTCTCTCTCTCTCTCTCTCTCTCTCTCTCTCTCTCTCTCTCTCTCTCGCCCCAGAAACAATTAAAGCCACTGTACAAGGAACTACTTGACACAATTGTACCCCAGTTTCCTTCCTCATCCATATTCTCCCTCCTTACTGCCGAAGCTTCAAATATATAAACTTGATAGGCCTCAATCTTGGTTAAAATCTCTCATTGTCGATAATTTTTAGACTTAGAGTGTGGGTGATGGAGAGAGGGGTGAAGGGGAGAGGAGTTTGGGGGTGGAGATAGGGGGGAAAAGAGGGGAAGGAGAGGGGAGAGCGAGGGGTGGAGCGGAGGGGTTTGGTTTGGAGATAGGTGAAGGAGTGGAAAGGGTAGGGGAAGAGGTGGGAAAAGGGGAGGGAAGCGTGAGAGAGGGATGGAGAGGAGAGGTGTGGCTTGGATGGGGAAGGAAGGGAAAGGGTAATGGAAAGGGTAGGGGAAGGGGAGGGGAAAAGGAGGCGAAGGGGAGAGGGAAGGGATGGCCATGCGTGGGCTGGAGGGGGAGGTTTGTGGTTTGGAGACAGAGGGGAAAAGAGGGGGTGGAAGGAGAAGGGGGGAGGGTAGGAGCGAACGAGGGGTGGAGAGGGGGATCTGGGATGGAGATACGGTGGAAGGAGGGGAAGGGCGGGGGAAGGAAAGGAAGGGCTGGGGAAGGAAAGGAAGGGCTGGGGAAGGGGTGGATGGGAAGGGGTAATGGGGTGGATCTGCTCTTGCCCACCTTACCCATTACACTGCATCTGGATTATATATATAAAGCAGGCCAGCAAAGGTCAAGTAATTACTCGAGCCTTCCCCCCCCCCACCACCATCACCACCTCTACTCATTCGTTACCTTCGTTAGTCACTCTATCTTCTCTTCGTTCACTCGTTTATCATCATCTTCGTAACGTTATATCCATCTACGGGAGAGGCGAGGTAAGATCCGAAACACACAGAATAACAGGAAAGAATTAACATCAGGTGAAATGGTCCACTCATACATCATTCACGACCATGGAATCCTGGAAAAGACTAATAAATAAATAAACAAATAAATAAGGGTGATAAATGAGTAGTATAAAGCTCATTCCAATTATCGATTTTTGAAGAGAGCTTGGAGGCGGCTTTATGAACTTTGAAAATACTACATGACCTAACTTTAAATTTCGAAACAGATGGTAATGGTTAAAAAAAAAAAAAATCTCAGCTTCTATTATTTTTATTTTGATATATGCGATAACAGAGAACAAAATGCACATAGTTTTTTTTTTTTTTTTGGTTTCTCCTTTTGTTACAGGGAAAAAATGAATTCAGTCTGTACTCAAGCTGACCTCCTTACACCTGCTTTAAAAGGTCACAGAAAAAGCTTGTTAAAATACTGTTATGGCCTAATTAATGTCTGTCCACCTGCACGGCTCAGGTGGGAAAGGCTAAAGTCTAAGAAGTCTGAGTGGAGAGAGCTGGGTGGAGCCTTTGTCTGGAAGTGGGTCTGAATTTTGAGTGACGATTTTATTTTTTGACTTTCCAGACGATTTTATAAGTCTTGGAAGAAATTGTCGTACTGAAGGGGTTAAGGATATCTACCCCCTCCCCTTTTCGTAAAATTTTGTCCCTCCTAAGCTGAATAAAATTGTCTGGATCGCAAAAAAAAACACTAAGTCACCAGATTGAAGAGGATGTTGATGATGATGATGATGATGATGATGATGACTATGGATTCTGGTGGATGGGAAGGGAGTGTGGATGTTTGTAATGGAAACGAAGGGAGTGTGGATGTTTGTAGTGGACAGGAAGGGGCTGTGGATGTTTGTAGTGGAAAGGGAGTGTGGATGTTTTTAGTGGATAGGAAGGGAGTGTGGATGTTTGTCGTGGAGAGGAAATGTGGGTGTTTGAGGAAGGGAATGTGGATGGTTCTAGAAGAGAGAAAGGGTGTGGATGTTTGTAGTGGAGAGGAAGGGAGTGTGGATGTTTGTAGTTGAGAGGAAATGTCGATGGTTCTAGTGGAGAGGGAGTGAGTGTGGAGTGAGAGGGGAGGGTAGACTCAGACCTCTACGTTCGTCCTCGAGGTTCACGTCTGGGTAGCCTAAGAGCTGAAGGACGACATAGCAGGCCCTCTGAACCGCCAGCACTTGATCCATCGCCACCTCCTCGCCCTTGAACCCCACCACCTCGTCCTTGAACCCCACCACCTCGTCCTTGAACCCCCCTAGTTCGTCCTTGAACCCAACCACCTCGTCCTTGAACCCCACCACCTCGTCCTTGAACCCAACCATCTCGCCCTTGAACCCAACCACATCTTCTTTGGGTTTCAGCACCTCCTTGAACTCTACGGGGTTGTCCTCAAACTCCACATCATAATCCTTTAATTCCTTCATATCGTCATCGAAATCCACGTCGTCCTTGAACCCTACCTCGTCCTTGAACCCCACCTCGTCCTTGGACCCATCCCTCTCTTCCTTGAGCCCTCCCTCGTCCTTGAACCCATCCTTTTTTTCCTTGAACCCCACCTCGTCCTTGAACTCAATCTCATTTTTCAACTCAGTCTCATCCTTGAAGCCCACCTCGTCCTTCAACCCCATCTCATCCTTAAACATCCACCGAGACCCCTTTCGGGGGATGCTCCGAGGGCGATGATGGAGAGGGAGCTGCTCTAGTCTCCCCCTCGCCATCTTGAGGACCACCGGCGTGAGTGTGAGGCCGAGGGAAGCCCAGGTGTGGCGAAGGGTGTGGCGGGGGTGGAGGAGCAGGTCTTCGAGGTGGAGGAGGAGATACCTGCGTGGGTTTGGTCGAGGGTCAGTTGGTACAAATATAACTTATAATCTGACATCCTGGGTTGGTCTCTAATTGGTCTCTTAAGTGGAGAGAATTTGGTCCTTAATTTGAAAACGGGAGGTCTGTTGATAGAGCTTCACTAGAACATCACCTGGCGATACCTGGGGATACCTTGTGTGTTGTGGGAACGGCTCATCCTGCTGGTGTGGGCTTGGGTGGGAGAAGGGACTGAATAAAGGCTGTAGAGCTTGAGTGGGAGTAGGATAAATCAGGTTACGGCTCTACATCCTGCCCACAGAACTTCTTCGTGACTATCAGTGTATTCCGGCGTTAATCTACTGCTTCACCTTCGCAAGAGATGGCAAATTTAGGCCAAGTTAGAGTGCAAAGAGTATACACAGAACACCACCTTAAAGTAATTTCGTGCAACAAGGACTCTTCACGATGCAACAGAGCTCAGATAGATGTTTTATGATATCGTGTGTAGTGTTATCTATTATCTGTTACCACACTCATAGGGGCAAGGGTAATTTAGTTCTTGCTTTGATATTCATTTTCGAGTTAAAGAGGGAATACTAACAATCTATAATTCTTTGGTGACGCTTTGATGCCTTAATAACCCACTTGTAGTCTGTCTATCTGCCTATCTATCTATCTACTGTATCTATCTCTGTCTGTCTATCTATCTACCTACCTACTTATCTATATCTATCGCCAGTCGCCTTAATCGTAAAGGTGACTACACACATATCGCCTCCACGTCGCCCCGCTAGCCTCCCCCCAACACACACCCCTCCCTCATCTTTCTCCACTCCATCCCTCCATCTCATCCTTGGTCACCGCCCGTCCTCTCCGCTCCACCTCACTCTCTTCTAGTCAGTCTCTCACTCTCTCGCTGGGCATAATTCTAAGACTTTTTACCTTCTCCCTACCTCCGTCAGCCAACCTCGCCTCATTAACCCAAACGCGGTGCACTGATAAACGCTACATCATTAACTGGCTACTCAGAAAGTTCTTAATTTGAGAGTTTTACGCAAGAGAGATTTACGCAAGAGAGCTTATCGGAAGGTTACGCAAGCTCTCGGCCCGAAATATTGGAGGCTCTTGAGGGTTTGGGGATTGAAGGAGCGTATTTAAGAAGTAGGATTCTTAAGATGAACTTACGAACGTCTTCCTGTCGTAACTAAGATTTGTAGGACGAACTAGAGACAAGGGAAGAATCTATACTACTTAATTTGTTCTACCTGCAGAAAAAATTAGAACCTACGATGATTTTTTTTTTTCACCTGTACCTACGTCTTTGTTTTGGAGGAAGAACAGAAAATATGGAAATACTTCTCACTGTCCTCTCCTTGTCTACCCTGGGAATGGAAATCACACTTACGACAGGGAATTGAGCGTATGTGCTGCTGTGTACACCGTCCTGGGATTTATACAGGAAGTGACTGGTTTATAGTTAGGTAGATTTGGGGTGGTGGGGTATGAGGCTTTCATTGAATTTCTTCCCTATGCTTATCCTAACTCATACATTTATTTAGGAGGTTTCATAATAATAATAATAATTAGTAATAATAATAATAAATCAGTCATCAAACAATCAATAAATCATCATCATAATAAATCATTCATCAATCAATCAATAAATCATCATAATCAATCAATCAATCATCATCAGTAAGTTGTCAGTCAATCCTCCTCCTCATCATCATGTAGAGAAAACTAATATTAATATAATATAGTAATAATATAATAATAATAATAATAATAATAATAATAATAATAATAATAATAAAACGCAAAATAAATCACCAAGGCACACAGTCCCTTCCCTGAGCCCCGGCAGTCCTCTAAATCCTCACAATCCTCACATGTCACCACTTTGGCACTCATACCCACCGGCTATACCGTCGCCTGCCTTGACTGGACTTACTCATGTACCCTTCCAGTCACCTCCAGACGATTTTATTCATCAGAAAGTGAGTCATAGGAGCCCGACAGTGATAACTACTAAATGAGAAGATGGTTGAACTACCCAAAGAGAAAGCTAATTAAGGAAAGTTATCATTTATCGATTTTTTTTTATCTATTATCGCTCCTGGTATCTATCCGGCCTTAAACAATTCTTTGAAGTTAAGAAAAGAAAAAACTGATTATGAACCCTAATCCTCAACACAAGAAAGTCGCCCCCCCCCCCCCCCCCCAAAAAAAAAAAAAAAAAAAAGCTTCACTTCTATGTCTTTTACTCCCTGAATCCCGTGACTTTTTTTTTTTTTTTTTTGACATTTTTTTCCTGCACTCAAACAATTTTTATTCAAATCTTAGAAATATCCCCGGCGGTGCAAGAATTAATGAGGGCTGTATCTTACCCCCTCTAGTTCCAAAATTCCCCCAAATAATTAATATGCGTATGATATAATTAGTGGGTCATTAAAACATAGAAGTATATATAATTGTTAAAAATATCTACTGCAAATGAAGAAGAAACGCGAGGAAGGAAAAAAAATGAACGCAGTAATGATGATAAGATTAAGAAAAGCAAGACAAAAACAAATATATTAATTACTCAAATCTCTCTCTCTCTCTCTCTCCCCCTCTCTCATCCAGCTCTAGAGTCTCTCCACACTAAAACAGGCATCAAACACACACAAACACATTCAGTTCGATTGCGTAGGTCACTTTCCACGTTGGATAAACAAGCGATTTATTTCAGTTTAATCTCTTCGGTCTAATCCCTCCAGTCTAATCCCCTCAGTTTAATCCCTCAGTTTAATCCCCTCAGTTTAATCCCCTCAGTTTAATCCCCTCAGTCTAATCCCCTCAGTCTAATCCCTTCAGTCTAATCCCTTCAGTCTAATCCCTTCAGTCTATTCCCCTCAGTCTATTCCAGTCAGTCTCTCTCTCTCTCTCTCTCTCTCTCTAATTGTGTACCTAGTCAGGGTGTCCTCCAACGCTAATTGCTGCTTAATGACCCCAATTCCAGGAGTACCGATGGTCGACCTCTAATTGCTCTGTGTAATTAACAACTTCCTGATCAGCTTCTACTACAGGTGCATCAGGTGTGGCCATTAATCAAGCACCTTCCTGGAATTTGGCCCATTAGTGCGGAATCGTGGCCAGCAATCAGGGTGTGTGTGTGTGTGTGTGTGTGTGTGTGTGTGTGTGTGTGTGTGTGTGTGTGTGTGTGTGTGTGTGTGTGTGTGTGTGACAGAGAGAGAGAGAGAGAGAGAGAGAGAGAGAGAGAGAGAGAGAGAGAGAGAGAGAGAGAAACATACAAAGACAGAGCCATACAAACACAGACAAGGACAGAGAGAGAGAGAGAGAGAGAGAGAGAGAGAGAGAGAGAGAGATACAATGACAGAGCCATACAAACACAGACAAGGACAGAAAGAGAGAGAGAGAGAGAGAGAGAGAGAGAGAGGAAAGGGGAGGCGGGGGACACGTCAATTACCACATATCAGCGTAGTCACCCCTCTAACCCAACGTCACGGAGGAAAACGGAGAAAAAGAAAATGGGGCCCTGGACTCACTTCCATCGCCTCCCTAATCCTTTCACTCAAGTTTACATATATCTTTAGCATTATTTTTGCCATCCAGACGATTTTACTCAGCTTGGGAGAGAGACCTGGAAGTGGAGGGGTTGGGTATGATCCTTCCTTAACCCCTTCGCTGCTACGGAACCTTTTAGACTGAATAAAATCGTCTGACGTTGGTTTGAAGGGAGGGAAAGTGCGTCACAGGACTGAAAGGGTCACATGAAATACTAAGCTAAGAGATGAAATAAATGAAATAATTATGGACATTGAGGAAATATTAGGGAAATAATTAGGGTATTGAGTAAATAATAATGATTTGGGGTATTGATAGAGAAATAACAGCTTAATGATATGGGGTATTGATGAGGAAATATCTTAATTATATGGGGTATTGATGGGAAAATAAGTTTAATTAGGGATATTGATGGGAAATAACAGCTTATTAGGGATACTGATGAGGAAATAACAGCTTAATTAGGGGTACTGATGAGGAAATAACAGCTTAATTAGGGATACTGATGAGGAAATAACAGCTTAATTAGGGATACTGATGGGGAAATAACAGCTTAATTAGGGATATTGATGAGGAAATAACAGCTTAATTAGAGAATACTGATGAGGAAATAATAGCTTAATTAGGGATACTGATGGGGAAATAACAGCTTAATTAGGTATATTGATGAGGAAATAGCTTAATTAGGGATACTGATGAGGAAATAACAGCTTAATTAGGGATATTGATGGGGGAAATAACAGCTTAATTAGGGGATACTGATGAGGAAATAAAAGCTTAATTAGGGATACTGATGAGGAAATAACAGCTTAATTAGGGATATTGATGGGGAAATAACAGCGTAATGATCTCCGTATTGACGAGGAAATGAGAGCTTAATATTTTCGGTTACTGATTAGGGAATAATAGACTAATCACCAGTGGTAATGAGAGGAATTTAGAGAATTAATTAGGGATGATGGAGAGGGACGCCTTCACGTGGTGGCACCGATATAACCGCCCGGATGAACTGCCTGGTTATACAGACGTCCCTCAACTCCCTCCCTATCCCCCAAAAGGAGAACGGTGGACCGCAGGAGAAGGGTAATATCAGCGGCCAGTCCACCGAGTTCACGTTTACGATGAATTTGGGGCCAGAGAAATATCATCATCATCATCATCATCATCAATCAGCATTAATTTGACGGGTGAAAAATACTATCAAGTTTGTATTTTACTTGGCCTAAAATTGCCATCTCTCTATCTTGAATGCCGAGACGTAACAAGGTAATACTAGACTATGATGCTAGTCACGAAGAAGTGGTATGGAAAGCAACTGGAGCCGTTGCACTGCCTTTCTGCCACTGAACCGTGAAATATGCTGCATAAGGACGGAAATCTCGGTCAAGTTAAAGTGAAAGTAGAACAGTGAAATGTTGATGGAAAGCCTTTTCAATGGGGATGCCGAAAGAATGATGGTGCTAGTCACGAAGAAGTGTTACGGAGAGCAAGTAGAGCCGTAGCACTGTTTTTTCTGCCACTGAGCAATGAGAAATAAGCCGCAAAAGGACGAAAACCACGGTCAAATTAGAGTAAAGTCAGAATAAGGAAATAATTGAGGCTATTCTGAGGAGGTGTCGGAAGGATGTTGCGTGTGAAAGTCATTAGCGTTAATAATGAAGGCAATCTGGCCAGGACAACAGGTGTGGCTGTCTGCAGAGGAGGGGGAAAGGGTAAGGGGAGGGGGGAACAGGGATGGGAAGGAGAGGGAAGGGAAAGGGGATAGGAAGGAGAAGCGATAGGAAGAAGAAGGGAGACGGAGAGCATGGGAAGGAGAAGGGATGGGAAGGAGAAGGGAGGGAAAGGGGATGGGAAGAAGGGGAGGGGGGGAACGGGGATGGGAAGGAGAGGGAAGGGAAAGGGGATGGGAAGGAGAAGGGATAGGAAGAAGGGAAAGAGACAGGTTGGGAAGGAGAATGGAGGGAGATGATGCGAAGAAGGAGGGAGGGAAAGGGGAAAGGGGAAGAGGGGGGGAAGGGGTAAGGGAAATGGAGGGAGAGGAAAGAGAAAAGGAGGAAATGGATATTAAGAGAAAGAGAAGACAAATGGAAAGGAAGCTAGAGGACATAAGAAGATAA
Source organism: Coenobita brevimanus (assembly GCF_032717465.1). NCBI lineage: Eukaryota > Metazoa > Arthropoda > Malacostraca > Decapoda > Coenobitidae > Coenobita > Coenobita brevimanus. The sequence continues at coordinate 3,111,853 of NC_137053.1, read as the reverse complement.
TGAATAAGATGAAGATGGGGAAGATAACTAGAAGATTAAGAGAGAGAGAGAGAGAGAGAGAGAGAGAGAGAGAGAGAGAGAGAGAGTGTGAGAGGGAAGTCAGGGTCCAGGGAGAGGGGAAAAATAGGATGGGGAGGGGTAGGTGAAGGCGAGAAAAAGGGGGAAAAAAATTGAAGTATAACTGGATGTGACATGTTTCATTCGATTTTCTCACTCATATTTATCTTTATTTCTTATCATCTAGGTGCGTGCGTGCGTGCGTGCTTGCTTGCTTGCTTGCGTGCTTATTTCTTATTTGCTCGTCTTCCTCTTCCTCTACTTTTTTCTTCTTGTCACTTTTTCTCTGCTAATTAATATCCAATTCTCCATCACTTACTTTCTCAGCCATTCCTTCCTCCTCCCAAGTATTGCCTTCCTTGTATTCTCATTTCCTTCCTAATTTTTCCTCCTTCCAACTCCACCTTCAATGTTTTTCTTCGCCCCTTTTCAATCCCCTTTTACCTTTGCCCTTTTCTTCCATCTGTTCCTCCTGTCTACTCCCTCTAAGCTCAGTCTCTCTCTCTCTCTCTCTCTCTCTCTGAAAATGGTTAAATGGATGAGAGAGCAACAAAAACAGAAATGATAATGAAGAGCGGAGAGATCGACTAAGCACTGAATATGTCGTGATGTGATAAGCGACTGTGGCCTGAGATGATCTAGACAGAGAGAATATAGGATGTAAAACCGGGGGAGCAGATCTAGGAATGCGACTGTGTAGGGAAAAGCATCAAAAACGTAATTCTAACACCACCAAGTCGTTTTAACACAGCCACCACGAATTTCCTTCATTCAATTGTGACCCTGTAAACATTCGTGCAACCAAAGATGCTCGCGTGGCAGTATGTTAAAAAGTTTGCCACATACATGGAAAAAAAAAATGCAAACAGATTTTAAGGATGTAAAGATTTGCTGATGTTCGTCTGCCTTCGTATCTCTCTTCCTTCCTCCCCTCCATCACTTGCTCTTTCTCTCCCCTGCTTCTGCTCCCCAACCTTTCTCCTTCACACTTCTCCCATACCTCCTATCCTCTCTTCTCTTCCCCTTCCCATTTACGTATCCCCCTCCCTCCTCCTCTTACGTCCTACTGTCTCTTTTCTCTCTGTACCGTCTCTTCCCTCCCTCTCCTTTCCCGTTTACCTCTTCCTCTCCCCATTTTCTCCTCCCTTCTCTACCTCCCCACACCTTCCCTCCCTCCCTCTCCCCCGTCACTGACCTGTCCGGGTAGAGACGTCGGAGGTCAGGTACGAGGGCCAGGTGTGCAGCCATCTTATCACAGGTCACGTGGAGGTCACAGGTCACTTTCATGTCAGTCCAGGTCGCACTCTCTCTGGGGCACTTCCGGGGACTGAGAAGAAAAAAAAAAAGGTTGCATGAATAATAACGAGTGAAAATAAACTTCAAAAATAAAGAAAACGTCTACATTTTATAATTCATTTAGAATTAATAATAGCCTGAAATACGTAAATATAAGGCGCCGTAGAAATAAGCTCAAAAAAAAAATAAATAAATAAAAGTCAGCGAATAAGAAAACATCAAAGTGGAACATGTGTTTTTATTAATAGCTGTTTTTGAAATATATAAGAATTTTTACGACGATTTTAGCTGAAGGTGAAATAGATATGAAGTGTAGATGTGATGTGTACTCGTAGATGTGATGTGTGAGATGTGACGTGTGAGATGTGACATGTGACGTAAATGTGACGTGTAAATGTGACGTAAATAAGACGTGTAGATGTGAAGTTTAGAAGTGACGTGTAGAAGTGACGTGTAGTTGTGACGTGTAATGTTCTATGCTTCACTTAAGTCTAATGAAGAAAGATGTAACAGTTCTGGGAGGAAAGATGCAACAGTCCAAAGAAGAAAGATGCAACACTAAGAAGGATGCAACACTAAGAAGGATGCAACAGTATGGAAGATGCAACAGCCCAAAGAAAAACGACGCACACTCAAACTAAAAAAAAAAAAAATCCTGGACTTAATCTGAAATATCTCTAAATTAGACTTAAAAATTTGACTTAAAAATCAGACTTAAAAATTAGTCTTAAATATTAAACTTTAAATCTGCTTCAACTTCCTACTGTCACCGTCGCATTTATAAATCTGGACTTAAATTTTGATACAGGTTATTCATTTTAACTTGGCCCAGATTTTCGTCATTTTGCAGCTTATTTTACGTAGCTCATTGGCAGATAAAGGACAATGCTATGGGTGTTATGTCATTCCCACAGCTCCTCTTCGTGACTAGCACCATATTCTAGTTTTAGTCTAGCGTTACAACTCGGCATTCTAGGTGGAGAGATGGCAATTTTAGGCCAAGTTAAAGTGAACAGGGTATACGGTAGTTAATTCTTAGGCTCCTATGACTCACTCAGCTGAATATAATCGTCTGGCGTTGGCTCAGAGAGAGAGAGAGAGAATCATCACATCAAACCAAAGCCCGCGGTGCATTGTGGGAAAGGAAGTGACGTCACTGCGAGGCGGCCATTGCAAAACCATTATCGCGAATTACTGCCGGAAACTAAACACGATAACAAACTGGCAATGTCCTCTCCCTTCACTTCCTCCGACTCATTTCCCGGAACTAACGCATTTCCCTGTACGCCCGTATTCCTTGCACTTAGTTCTTGCGTGTATCATTCCCCTTATTTAACATTAACACTCGGGCTCCTATGACTCACTTTCCATTGAAGTCTAGAGATGTCCCAACCATGAACGGGTTACTGGTACCTGTAATGACACACTTGTTCTTGTAAAGTTCTTGTAAGTCAAACATTTTTTTTTTCCTCTCTAACTTGGCCTAAAACTGCCACCTATTCATCTCTAATCCTTAGTTATAACCATATTTTAACAGCAGAATGATAACAGTGAAAAAGTTCAGTGGGAAGGATGTAGAACAGTAGTATAGTCCTTTTCGGCCACTAAGCTCCGTGAAATAAGCTGCAAAAGGACGAAATTCTGGGCCAAGTTATGGTGAAACGAGCATAGTACTGTTCTAACTATAAGAGGGTCAACAGTAACAGAATCAACACCTACAGCCTCCTACACTCACCCTTAGATAAAAGAATAGAAGAGAACGCCACCAGAAGGGAGCTAAATCAGGATATTCTAGCTAAAGCACTTTCACCTTAACTTGGCCCAGATTTCCGTCCATTTGTAGCTTATTTCACGCACCTCACACGCAGAAAAAGACAGTACTACAACTCTACTTTCTACAACACTTCTCCATGACTAGCATCAATTTCTACTGTTAATTTACTGTTACAACTGCGCATTTAAGGTCGAGGGAGGGCAATTTTAGACCAAGTTTGTGTGAAAGTGGTGTAGTGTTCCGCCTCTGTTCCGTCGTCCCAGCTCTCAACATCATCCCACAGCCTCCCTAACCGACCCTAATTCCAGTCACATCATTAACATCTTCAGACCGGTGTGTGAATTGGGAGCAGGGCAGTGAAATGGCGGGGGACAGGGTGACGTGGTGGCGATCTGTTTGTGGCCACCCCGTACGTGATTAAGGCGTCTGGCAATAGATAGATAGATAGACAGTCCGATGACCAATTTCTTCCTAACACCAGACTTACTTCGATTAAACGAGGGCTTCTGAAAGGGATGGGTAAGATACAGCCCTAAATTGCTCCTTCCATCAGACAGGCCTTTTCTACGTTAAATAATCCAGAAATAAGAAGAGCAAGGCAGAAAAATAAGAGCCTGATTCAAGGACTTAGAGCTGATGTGTTCTAGTTAATGCTCTAATTATTCCAGCTCAATTACAGCTTCCTAGAGCATCCCCTTTCGTCCCCAGCTGGCCATAATGCAAGCTCATTTATTGACATGGAAACACACACCCACACACACACCCACACACACACCCACACCCACACCCACACACACCTCAGGGAAACAGTATAGACTCAGACACCGCTTCCTCATTCAGTACATACACCTGAGAGAGAGAGAGAGAGAGAGAGAGAGGGGGGGGGGGCTGCGAGATAACAGAGATAATACGAGATAATCAGATCAGCGTAAATTATGCAGATGAGCCTGATATGACCCGGAAATCAAAGCAATCGGGAGGCACATTTTTTACACGCTTTTTTGGGGGTCAATTTTTTTTTTTTTTTCCACATTCCCTCTAACCTTGCGCCCTCCATCTCACGTGGCAGAGAGAGAGAGAGAGAGAGAGAGTAATGTGTGTGTGTGTGTGTGTGTGTGTGTGTAAAAATTATATAAAAATACAGAGACGGAGGGATAAATTGACGCCAGTTATTATTATTATTATTTTTTTTTTTTTATTTTTTTTTTGCATTAGTCAGAGGGTAAGAATAAGGAATATATGCTTCCGTGGCCAAGAGAATAACGAAACACACACTGATATTTCTCGGCCGTGGAAGCTAAACCAGGAAAAATAAAAGAAGTACTGCCTGAGGGCCTCCCAATCTGCAACTGCAAAATGACACAGACGCCAATGCACAAGAGACTCCACACTTCACACTAACCCTTGCAACACCACAAGCTATACTATTACCAGCACTATTACCATCACCAGCATCATTATCATTACTAGCACCATCATCATCATCATCACTATCAGCAGGTTAATCATCTTCAACCAGCACCACTGTCATCACCACGACCTACCTGTGTACTAGGAGTGTTCGGGGATCCTTCACCAGGTGCACCACTCTTAGCTCACCCAGGACAGCCAGCGCCTCAGATATGGTCACCAGGGGCACATCACACACCTGAAACATCACATACAGGGGCACATCACACACCTGCAACATCACATACAGGGGCACATCACACCTGCAAATCAACCAACACACTATTTTATTTCATCTTTAACTCCACCTGTAACGCCATAACACACAACATCTCTAATACAACACAACCTCTAACACTACAACACTTCTAACACTACACTCCTAAAACCACAACACCTTAGACCCTTCACTACCTCTCCATTATCCCCATACCGACCTTAATCACATGGATCTTCGACTTCCTACAAGAGTCCTTCACGTCATCATCATCATCATCATTACTCCTCCTCCGCCTGTCTTCACTCCTCCTCCAACTGCACCTCTCCCTCCACCACCACCTTGGACGAGGCCGAGGACGTAAGCGACAACTCAGGATGTCTCGAAGTGATCTAAGAAGGTTGTCGCTTTTTCCTTCTCTCGATTTGGTCTTTTTCTTTGTTTTGTTTGTTTTCGTGCGTTTGTGTTTGCGTCCGTGCTTTTGCTTCTTCTTCTCTGCTTCTTTTCTCTTCTTGTTCTTGTTTTTTATGTTTTTTACTTCCTTCTCTTCCCTGTTTCCATCCTCGTCGTTTTCCTCCTTTCTTTCTCTTTCCTTTCTCCTCTTCTTGTCATTCTCCTCGTTTTCCTTCCCGATTTCGTCCTTTTTGCTTTCGTCGTCTTTATTCTCCTCTCTCTCCTCCTCCTCTTCCTCAGTTGCCTCCTCCTCTTCAGCAATTTCCTCATCAACGTCTTCCTCTTCCTCTTCATCCTCTACTCCCTTTTCCTCCTCCTCCTCTTGCTTGTCACCCTCTTCATCCTCTTCCTCATCGTCATCCTCTCTCTCGTCCTCACTCCCAAAATCGCGCCAATTACTGAGGACGATTACACGAGTTAATTATAACTGTTTACAAAATTCGATACAAGATAAATGAATACATAAAATAAAATAAACAAGTAAATGGTTAAATTATGCAATCCACTGTTGATGTCTGTGTTAATTTAGTTGCTAGAAAAAGTTAAAATATTAGCTGAGAGAGAGAGAGAGAGAGAGAGAGAGAGAGAGAGAGAGAGAGAGAGAGAGTCTAAACACAAACCAGGTAGCATTCTCGTACCTAACACTGTCAATAGTCACCTTTAACCCATACATCGTCGGGGCAACTCTAGTACTCTGTTCTGGCTAACGACCAAGGAGTTTATACAGCTGAAAGTGGGTCATGGGAGCCTGAATATCAACCCTTTCAGTCCGATTTTTTCATTCTCTTTCTACTTAAGGAAAATTTTTACACTCCTTCGTACACTTGGCAAATCTGGAAATGTTAAAAATGAAGCGAAAAGACGCCATCGTATTGAAGAGGTTAATGGGTAAGTTATATGGCGAGGTTCATCTGAAACGTGAACCCAGTGGACTGCAGGCTTACGTTGTCCTCCCTCTACAGTCCACCATCCTCCTTTTGCGGGATAGGGAGGGAACTGAGGGACATTTGCAATCAGGTAGTGGAGTCATCAGGTTGTAAAGGTGACACCACGTGAAGGCGTCCCTCTCCACCAGCATCGAAAAGGTAAATACTTGAAATTAACACTCACCTGACGTAAACAAGATCCTCGCTCACTGCTAGAAGGTCCACGAACAACGAGGTACACAAGCTGTCGCCCATGAGCAGCACTGGAAGAGGCCTGTGCTTCTGTCCCTCCTTTCCCCTTCCTCTCTCTCCTTTCTCGTTCTCTCCCGTTTCTATCTTCCCCTCCTCTTCCTTTTCTTCTGCGTACGTGTATATTCGTCTTTCTTCTGTCTTCACTTTTCCTCTGTTCTTTTCTCTTTCTCTTTTCTTCTTGACCTCTTTCTCTGTGTTCTCTTTATCTTTTTTCTGTTCTTTTTCTTCTTTTCCACTTCTTTCTTCTGTTTCTTCCTCTCCGTCGTCTGTTTCTCCTTCCTCTTCGCTCTCTTGTAATTCTGTTCCACCCTTTTTCATTCCCTCTTCCCCTCCCCCTCTCTTCATCACGATCCTACGTTCCTTCTCTTCAGTTTCTCTCTCCTCTTCCTCTCCGTCCTCATTTTCTCTCACTTCCTCCCTCTCACTTTCATCTTCCTCTTCGTCTCGTTTCTCTTCCTCTCCTTTCTCAATATCTCCTTCGTCTGCGCTCTCCTTCTCCCCCTCTTCCTGGCACCCTCTCCCTTCCTCAAGATCTGATACTTCTTCGTTCACTTCCTGCCTTATGTTTTCTCCCGACCCTTCCTTCGGCATTTCTATAACTTCCTTCCCTCTTTCTTCACCGTCTCTCTCATGCTCTGTGTTCTTCCTCCTTTCATTGACTGGCGGATTTTTTGTCTGACTGTGAATCCGGTTTCCTGCTGCTTCGCCGGTAACTCTTCTCACCTCCTCCTCTGGCATTGATTCTTGAAACATGTCTTTCTTGTGATCATTTGCTTGCCCTTCCTCGTTTTCAATTTCCATCTCTTCATTTTGCGTCCTTGTTTCTCCTTCACCCATAGCTTCTGGCTCCGTTCCTTTCTTTTCTTCGCCACCTACTTCTCCCTTCGTCATCATGAACCTGTAGATCTCTCTCTTGCGCCTCCTCTCCCTCTTCCTTTCCCTCCTTCCTCCTCCTCCGTTACCTACTTTCCTCTCCGGGTTCTCCATCCGTCTCCTATCATCATCCTTTCCCTTTAGCTCTTGGGAACTGTGTATCGCATCTAAATTATCACCAAAATGAGAGCTTAAGTGCCCTGGAGGAGGAGACGTAAGTTTGTTTTGCTTATAACTTAGCCCTGCGGTCGATCTGGGAGGCACCGCTAGCGACAAATTGTGCGGAAGGGATTCAAACCCTTTTATCGGTTTCCGGTCGCTTGGATCTTGTTCTTTGGGGTCGGGAATCGCTTGTTTAACTTCATCCTTCGTAGACTTTACCCCGTTTATACTTTCCTCGTAGTAATCTGGCGGCAAAGTATTAAAATGGAACAAATCTTCCTCTTCGCTCGCAATCTCCCGTCCATCACCATCCTGACTTTCTTCCTGCGGATCTTTTGAAATATTTCGCTTGATTTCCCCAACTTTTCGCGCCCACTCCAGCCAGTCTTCCTGCTTGTTTTCGCACGGTGTTTTCTCTCTGCTTTCGTTCTGCCTGTCCTCTGCCCCCCTGAGCTGCGTGTCGGGGCCTGAACAAAGGGCCTCCACCGCTATCCTGACTGTGTAGGTAAAGAGCATCAAGGTCGTCGCCATCAGCAGCAACTTCCACCACGTCGTCAGTCTTCCATACATTCTTGCAGTGGGATTACATGGGATTTATTCTTCTTCAATCTGTCAGGGAGAAGGAAAACAGTATAAATAATCATATGAGCCTAAGAATGAACGTAACATTGTTGAAGTAAATCAGTCTTCAAATGTAAGTTGTATGATTCTCCCTTAAAATATTATAAAAGAGCAGGATAAGGAATTGATTAAAACAGTAAATCAGTGTGGTTGTTGTTGCTGTTGTTGTTGTTGTGTAACCAAAGTCTGTCTGGCTGAGCATATCCAGTGTAAATAAATAAATGAACATAATAACGAAAACAGAAAATAAGTGTATATAACTAAAAAGTAATGTGTAAATAACTGAACACAAAAGATTACGAACAAGGAAAAAACAAAACTTAAATTTATCGTCCGCACAGAGTCATTATGAGATTATTCCTTTATCTGTTGCCAAAAAAAGTAAATAAGTGAAAGAAAAAGAAACCGAGGTAAAAAAAAAAAAAAATGAAAGTTTAATATAATGCATACTGCGGCTGTGGAATCAGTCTTCTTCATTCTGTTCATTGTTAGAAAAGGATCGTAAAACAAAATGATGCAGAAAAAAAAAAAGAAAAAAAAAAGGGCAAAGAATAAAACCCGTTCACATTAACAGGTCTAATGGCTGAATATTTTCCTGTCTGACCTTCATGGATTACCCTCAACATCGAATTACTTTCCTCTTGCTTAACCCTTAACACTTCCACCAAGAATCATGCTTTATTTACATTACCGATATCCGACGGAAGTGCCACCGGAGAACAAGTGTTTGTACAGGTGAGAACTAATTGCTGAACACAAGCCCCCCTAAAAAAAGGAACAAAAAGACGGATCCAGTATCGGCTCAAATGAGATTAATACCAAACACGCAAATGCAAACAGAGTACATACACATACATGATAAAAATCAACAAATAAACACACAAAACCCAAGCCACACACACGCACACACACACACACACACACACACACACACACACACACATTCAGCCAGGCATGAGCTTTGGGCATGTTCCACAGTACCTCACGAAGAATCATTTTATTTACTTATACAATTTCAGTAAATTTCCTTGTGTATTACTTCCCACACTTTAAGAAAGACTGAATACGTAGTGTCAAATCACTGGTATAATTTAAGGGAGGGGTGAGTAAGCTGAGGGGACGGCGTCAACTGGCCGAGGATAGCGTGACATGGAGGCGATTTGTATGTGGCCACATCTTCCGGGATTAAGGCGTCTGGCTAAGAAAAGACAGACAGACAAATAAATAAATACATAATAGATAGACATAAAAGATAGTTTACAGACAGATAGACAGATGTAGTGATACTTCTTATCACTGGTAGATTGCCCAGGTAACAATGACTTAAAAAGGTAAACAGTTCTTCAGGTTTTAGGACACATACGATGAAGGGAACTGGCAAATTCATGACTATACGCAACACCAGCTTCATCCACCGTCACTACACTCTAGACACACAGAGCGACCCACCTCAGCACGACCACCCCTTCACAAAACACTTCATCCCGTGATTGTCAATGTAAACAAACTTTTTTTCTGGGCAATATCTGTCCTCATCACACTCTCAGCCACAACACAGCACCTGCATCAGTAAAATCAGCAGCTCCACAGGGCAGGTAACTAGAAAGGTGTTGGCTGGCTTTGTGTACGGATGGTTTGTGAGAAAAATGTGCAAGAAAGAGGAGAAGGCCATAGCGAGAGGCAATCAGAATACTACGATGCTGCTGTGATATCAGACACGCAGCTCCAAAACAGCGCCATCTGTTTTTCTTGGATATTTTACTATTTGAGCCACTGGAAGGGAGACTTTATTATTATTATTATTATTATTATTATTATTATTATTATACAACAACAACAACTACTACTACTACTATTGCTACTGAACACTTCCATTTCATCATTACAGTTTGCATTAAGTCGCACTATTCGTCACTCAGCTGAGCAGAAGTTGATGAATTCAGTGTCAGTTTAGCTGGTTTGTTTTACGTGACAGAATTGGGTCAGAAATCAGCCTTATTTTTTTTAGTTAGGGCTGAGTTTCCTTAGTTACTATATTCTTTTTACCTTAATTTGGCCTAAGATTTCGTCCTTACGCTGCTAATTTCCCGTAGCCTAGTGACAAAAACGACAATGTTAACAGCTTGACATTCTTTCCAAAGCACTTCCTTCTGAGTAGGATTATATTCTGGTAAGTTACTGTTACAGTTCAGCGCTCAGTATTCATCGATGGCACTTCTAAGTCAAAGAGAAGACAGTACAGTCGAACCAGTCCCCCTATCTGAGCGACTTTGCCATCAACTGACGTGAAGAGGTTTACGGATCTCTGCCAAGTTAGAACAGACACACTATAGACGATGACCACGATATATAACCACTTGTAAGATTCTGAGGGACGTGTTACGGGTAGCACGCAGCAAACTGTCCTTAGAGATTTATTTTCCCTCTCTCTCTTGCGTGTCATATAACTCCGCTTAGTTCCTTCAATCCGATGACGTATATTTCCATTATTTCCTCACTACCTCCAAGCAGTTTTATTCTTTAACAGGAAATATCTTTTATAATGAAGGCTTTAATGAAGTTTATACCTACCCCCCCCCCCGTTCGAAAAATCTCTATCTCAATACGACAGTATACAAAAAAAAAAAAAAAAAAAAAAAAAAAAAAAAAAGGAAAATGCGTCATCGGGGTGAAGGGCTTAATATCGATACTGCCTGCATTAGTAACACACAAGAGGATTAATTAGGCGTGTGGAATAAATCGCTAAAGAAAAGGACCCACGAAATCACCGACCACACCTGGAATTAGGGACCGAGTCGAGCGAGACACCGGTGATCAAGGGTGCAGGTGGAGGACTGTGGAGGAGATGGGCAGGTGGAGGGGGGAACTGTGGGATTATTTATGTGGCTCTCTAGTTTATCGAACTTACTGATGTCCACCTCCACCCCTTTCTCCCTCTCTCTCTCTGTCTGTATCGGCTGTTTCTCTCTGTTTCTGGCTGTGTTTTTCTGTATGTCTGTGTTTGGCTGTCTCTGTTTACCTGTCTGTCTGTCTGTTTCTGTCCGACTGTATTTATCTGTGTGTGTGTGTGTGTGTGTGTGTGTGTGTGTGTGTGTGTGTGTGTGTGTGTGTGTGTGTGTGTGTGTGTAATTTTGGCGGCAACACTGGTTCTTATTTCAACATCTTCTAACTTCACCCACTTCCCATTTTCTTCATTTACTTCTTAATCGTCCGTCCAGCTCTTATTCTTTCATTCACTTCTTATTTTCCTCGTCCAGTTCCTTCTCCTTAATCCACCTCTTACTCCTTCGTCCACTCCTTCCGGGCTTCTTGGCTTCGTGCGATAAGACGTGTTGTTTGGGGAAAGTTAAATGCGCGTCAGTCCCCCCTTTCAGCTAGTGGATGCCGTTTTCTGTCCCGTTTTCTCTACCCTTCAGACGATTTTATTTAGCTTCAAGGGAGACTATTTTCGGACATGGAGGGGTTAGATACTGCCTTCATCATTTCTTTTACTCCCTTCTTCCTCCCTCCCTCCCTTCCTCCCTCCCTCCCTTTATTCATGGTCTTTCCTATCTTGAATCAAATCGTCTAGTCGTGGCGGGAATAAGAAGAAATCGGACTGAAGGGGTGAGGTAGGTGACTCACGAGGGACACGAACCAAAATCCATCTTGCTGGAAAATGATGGTGTGGTAATGAGCCCACATCATTAATAAAGCCAAAGAAAATTAATAAGAATAACTACTACTACTACTACTCCTCCTACTACTACTACTACCTTGCCATATGACCTTGACCTCTAACCTTTCCCTGTGATTCTGACATTAACCTGTTTTCAAAATCTAAGCCCATAATTCTCGCCTGACCCTGAACCCTTCCGCCAATTCTGATCTAAAGCAAATAAAAACTTTTCATCCTGACCTTGAGATTTAACCTATTGCTCTAAAAAGTAATAGGTAAATCCCCTGCCTGATCCTCAACCCTTCCACCCAGTTAGGACAAAATTAGATCAAAGGTGTTTTAGTAATTTTGTTCATACACAGACACAAGGGTCGAATTATGATCTTGCCCTGAGACCTTGACCTTTGATTGATACACACACACACACACACACACACACACACACACACACACACACACACACACACGAGTAAAACATAATACCCTCCCTCGCGTGGGTATAACAATGACGAAGTGGAGAGGTGGAATTGAGAGAAAAGGGTAAGTGATTCAATGTTTGGGGGCGGACGAAAAAAAAAGAAAAGAAAAACAGAGGATGAAGAAAGATAAAGAGGGAGAAATTTAGGATGAAAAGAACACAGGAAAATATTAACACGAGAAAGAGAGAGGAAAGGGGTGAAAAGAAAGGGAAGAAAATAGATTGGAAAAAGAAATGGGGTGAAATGTAGGATGGCAGGGATAGAGAAGGATGGTGAGTAAGAAAGAGGGAATGGAAGAAAGTACAGAGGAAAAAAAAAAAATAGAAAAAAAAGGAGGTGGAAAAGACGACCGGGACTGAAATGAACGAATGAATGAATGAAGGAAAGAAGGAAGAGAGGGAGGAAGGAAGGAAGGAAGGATTAAAGAAAGAATGAATGAATGAATGAAAAAAAACGAAAGAAAGATGGAAGACCAGGAAAAAAGAAAAGAAAGGAAGGAGGGAATGAATGAATGAAAAAAAGCAGGAAGGAAAGATAGAAGGGAAGGGAAGAGGAAAGGAAAGGAAGGTGGGAATGAATGAACGAAGACAGGAATGAAGAACAGGAAATGCAAGAAGAATGACTGAAGGCAAGAAAGAATGCAGTGAGGTTGCAAGTGAGAAACGGGAAAAGAAAAACGATGAGAGAGAGAGACAGTGAGGAAAAATGGATGAAGGAAACAAACTGACCACCACAGAAAACTCACCACACTGTCTCCACCGCCACAGCTACCACCACCACCACCACCACCATAGCCACCGCTATATCCACCACCATCATCACCATCACCACTCCCATCGTCACCACACTGTCTCCACTGCCACCGCTACCACCACAACCACCACCCCATCACCACCATTACCACCATCACAACCACAACCACCGCCATATCCACCATCACCATCACCACTACCATCATCACCACCACTACCATCATCAACATCACACCGCCACCACAACCATCACCACTGCCAATACCACCACTACAATACCCAACCCGACAACCAAGTAGTCACCACAACCACCACCACTACTACTACTACCATGGTCACTACTACTAGCTACCTACCACAACCAACAACCAACTTACCACCACAGTTATTACCACCACTAACCACAGCAGCCACCACCACCACAGACAACACCCAGCTACTACCACCACCACAGTCAACACCCAGCTACTGTCATATCCACCACCACCATCACAACCACACATCTACCACACCCACCACGACCACAACCAACCAGCCACCACCACCACCACCACCATAATCAACGACTCCGCCAAACACACCGAAACAACGAGGAAAATCAGTGTGTTGTGTCAAGAAAATTTGGCGAGTGAAGTTTGGCGTCAGTCTTCGTCAATATTCAGCGGCTGTAGACTCGAGTTTGCTCTTTCAGCCTTACCCTGGGAAATATTCTGGCCACGAGAGGACATTTTTCTTTCCTTTTTTCCCTTCTTTTTTTTCCCTTTTTCTATGTCCTCTTTTCCTTTTCTTCTTTCGTTCTTTGTCTCCTTTTTCTTTTCTTTTTCCTTTTTTCTTGTTTTCTTTTTCCGTTTTTTTCCTTATTTGTCTCCTTTCTCTTTTTTCCCTTTTTTCTTCTTTTCTTTTCTTTTTCCCTTTTTTTCCTTATTTGTCTCCTTTCTCTTTTTTTCCCTTTTTCCCTTTTTCTGTTACCTTTTTCTTCTTTTCCTTTTTTCTGTCTCCATTTTTCCCTTTTTTCCGTCTCCTTTTTCTTTTCTTTTTCCCTTTTTTTCCTTTTTTGTCTACTTTCTCTTTTATTTTTCCTTTTTTGTTTTTCTTTTTTCCTTTTTTTTCTCCTTTTCCTTTTCATTTTTTTCCTTTTTTTCCTTTTTTTCTGTCTCCTGTTTCTTTTCTTTTCCTTTTTTCTGTCTCGTTTTTCTTTTTTTTTCCTTTTTGGTCTCGTTTTTCTTTTTTTTCCTTTTTTTCCCTTTTTTGTCTCCTTTTTCTTTTCTTCTTCCTTTTTCTTTTTTGCTTTTTTGTCTCGTTTTTCTTTTTTTTCCCTTTCTTTCCTTTTTTGTCTCCCTTTTTTCTTTTCTTTTTCCTTTTTTTTCTTTTCTTTTTCCCTTTTTTCTGTCTCCTCTTTCGTTTCTTTTTCTCTTTATTTTCTGTCTTTTTTTTTTTTTGAGGGAGGCGTTGGAGGTTGGGGAGTTTATGGAGGGATGGGGAGGTTGGAGAGGGAAAGGGAGCTGGAGGGGGGGAGGGTGAAGGAGTGAGAAAATGGTGAAATGGGGGATGGGGAGGAGAAAAGCTGGAGGGGAAGGGGACATTGGGGGAGGGATGGAGGTTGGGGATGGAGAAGGGAGGTGGAGAGGGGAGGAAAGATGGACAAATTGGGGAGGTATAGTAATTATGGAAAGGTAGGGGGGGGTGGAAGGTGGAGGAGGGGGGTGGCAGAGGGTGGGGAGATGGAGAAATGGGGAGATGGAGAGGTGGGGTGAGGTCGGGGGATGGAGAAGGGGGGATGGAAGGAAGGGGGGGGTAAGGAGAGAGGGGTCTTGGCTTGTATATCATTTTGCTTTCTTTCTTTTTTCTTTCTTTTTTTTTTATATATTTTCCGAGGCATAGAGGATTTCGAACGAACTGCCTTTAATGTGAAAAATAAAAAAGAAAAAAAAAGTCATCCCTTCAGCACGAGGACGTCATCTATAATTACACCAGAGATGTAGTGAGAGAAGGCGTTGTGTGTGTGTGTGTGTGTGTGTGTGTGTGTGTGTGTGTGTGTGTGTGTGTGTGTGTGTGTGTGTGTGTTAGTAATATAACTCAAGCAATTTTTATCCAATTCTCCCCAAACTTGGTGGAAGGGTTGAGGGACAGCCAATGAGCAAGCCTTTTGTTTTTACGCCAACTGGGTCAAAGGTCAAGGTCACAGGGTCAAAGTTCAATCAAGCACGGTCATCTTAAACAATTTTTTTCCGAGTTACACCAAAGGGATGAGGGTAATGAAAGAGCGAAGATATTTGACAGTGAGAACGAACAATCAAAGGTCAAGATCATACAGCAAGGTCAAGGTACGACTCATGTATCTGTGTGTGATAAAAATAAATCAGTTTTGCCCTGGATCCATCTCGGTAGAAAGGTTGAGGGTCAGCCAAGGAGTCGACCCACATTTTTCTAGTGAAACAGGTCAAAGGTAATCCTCAAATAGCATGGTTAATTTAAGAAGCTTTTATCCGAGTCGCGCCAAATTTTGTGGAAAGGTTCAGGGTAAGGCAAGGAGAAAGGGATTCGATTTGAGAGCAATCGGTCAAAGGTCAAGGCTGTTGGAAAAGGTAAAAAAAAAATCTATGACATGCACAAGGTCACGTTAAACAGCTTCGATCTGACTGGGGTCAAGTTGGTGGAAGGGTTAAGGGTCAGGCAAGAATGAAGTAATGCAGATGTTGAGGGCAGTCAGTCGAAGGTTACAAGGCCCTTAGACAAGCTGGTAAGGGAGGTTGCTGCGCCCCCATGAGTCTTCCTTCTTGTTATTCTTCCTAGCTCCAGACGATTTTCTTCACTTAAAGGGAGATTTCTCGCTATGACGGGGTTAATGGAGGCTGTATCTAACCCCTCTAGTGTTAACAGTCTCCCTTAAGCTACATAAAATCGTCTGCAAGTATGGAGAATGGAGTGAAAAAAAAGTCACTGAATGGAAGAAGTTAATTGCTTTCGTGTTCACAAAGTTGAACTGTGGAAATGATTTAGTTCAGAAAGTCTCAAAAAGTCTCTCCCCAGCTGAATAAAATCGTCTGAAAATAAACAAAGTGAATAAAAAGGTTTACTGAAAAGGGGCTAAAACCTTGCTGCTTTCTTCTATACCCCAAGCTGAGTAAAATCGTCAGGAAATACAATGATAAAAAAAATGGGTGACCTGAAGGGACTACAATCATACTGCCTCCTTATTTACGATCCCTAGGCTGAATAAAATTGTCTGAAACCAGCAATAAAGCGTCGTGGGATTGACTGGCTGAGTAATTCCTCTCTCGTACGCGGCGGCGGATTCTGGGAAATAATTTTACAGAAGTGAGAAGCAATTTGTTTGGCAATCTTGGAGCGGCCTTGCTATTAATTGTGGGATTCTCCTAGTTGACTGTCTTGCCTTATTCCTTTCTTCTCTAAATTTCTCTTTTCTCACTTCTCTACTTCTCTTTTCACTTTTCTCTTTTTTTCCTTTCTCTTAACTATTCATTTGCTCTTTTATTCACTTCTCTCAACTATTCCTTCTCTCTTTTATTCATTTCTCTCAACTCTCCTTTCCTCTCTTCTCCCCAATTTTCTCTTCATCACTCCTTTCCTCTCTTCTCCTCTTCTCTTTTCACCTCTCCTTTCCTCTTTTTTCTCCTCTTTTCACCCCTCCTTTCCTCCTTCTCACCTCTTCTTTCCTCTATTCTTCCTTTGTCTCCTCTCTTTTCCTTTCATTTCCTATTTTTTCTTCTTCTCTTTTACCTCTCCTTTCCTCTTTCCACTTCTCTTTTTGCCTCTCCTTTCCTCTTTTCTCCTTTTCTCTTTCCACCTCTCCTTTCCTCTTGTTTCTCCTCCTCTTTTCATCTCTCTTTTCCTCTCAACTCCTCTCTCCTATTTTCTCTCCTCTTCTCACCACTCCATTCCTCTTTTCTTCACCTCTCTCAGCTCTCTTGCTTCATCCACCTCTCTTTTTACCTCTCCTCTTTCTTCCCGGTTTCCTCTCAACTCTTTTCCCTCTTTCCTCCCATTCTTTCATCTCTTCTTTCCTCTTTTCTTCCCTTCTCCCCCCAACTTTCCCTTCCTGTTTCTTCTCCTCCTGTCACCATTCATTTCCTCTTCTCTTATTTTATTCATTTTTACTCCAATTGTATCTATTTGCTTTCATTCACTCATATTTTATCTTTCCCTATTTCACTCCTACACATTTCCTCTTCCTCTCACCCTTCCTTTCCCCCTTTTTCCTCTGTTTTAGTCATTTTTCCTTATATTCGCTTTTTTTTTTCCTTTTCACCCCCCCCCTCTCTCTCTCTCTCCCAATTTTCCCATCCTCTCTCTCTCTTCTTCCTTTCTCTCTCTCTCTCTCTCTCTCCCAATTTTCCCATCCTCTCTCTTTCCTCTTCTTCCTTTCTCTACACTCTCTCTCTCTCTCTCTCTCTCTCTCTCTCCCAATTTGCCCATCCTCTCTCTTTCCTCTTCTCCCTTTCTCTACTCTCTCTCTCTCTCTCTCTCTGACCCAGTTTGTGAGGGGGTGAGGGGGTGCTGAGGGGGAGGGGGGAAAGGGGAAATGAGGAACCGTCGTGTCAGTGGTGTTCTGAGAGAGGATTAGTGATGTTGATGGTGGTGTACTGTGGTGGTGGTGTGGTGGTGGTGGTGATGATGGGGGTGGTAGAGTACTGTGGACTATTGACGATGATGGTGGTGGTGATGGTGGTGGTGGTGGAAGTGGTGGTGATGGTGGTGATGATGATGATGATGATGATGATGATGATGATGGTGGTGGTGGTGGTGGTGGTGGTGGTGATGGTGTGATGAGTGTTTGTGGTATGCCTGGTAGTAATGATGGTAATAAAGACGTAATGAGAGAGAGAGAGAGAGAGAGAGAGAGAGAGAGAGAGAGAGAGAGAGAGAGAGAGAGAGCGCAATAAAGATGACGTGTTGATAGTTGTGGTAGTTGTAAGTGATGGGGTAGTTAGAGGTGATGGAAAATGTAGATATTGTGAGGAATGGTTATAGTGGTTGTTGTACTTGTGGTAGTAGTTGTAGTGGTAGCTGTAGTTGTGGTAGTAGTTGTACAGACTGTGGAGATTGTGAAAGTTGTGTGGGTTGTGGAAATAAGTAGTGATTGTAGTTGTTAGTGGTTATAGTAGTCGATGTGAAAGTAGTAGTAGTAGTAGTAGTAGATTTGAAAGTCCTTTCCCTGACGCGGTTCTCCAACGTGCCATCCATCCTCACATGTCACTATTTTGGCGCTAATACCCACCGCCTGTACTAAATATCCACGAGAGAGAGAGAGAGAGAGAGAGAGAGAGAGAGACTAAATCAGTAGTAATTATATATCTAGCCATAACAAGACCACGAAACGAATAATTAGAATTTTAATGACTTTATGGAAGACCTTATTATCTTTCTTTTTTGGTTTAAATTGAAGAGGAAAATAATTCTGGAAAATATAGCTCATAGGCCCTCAAAAAAGATGAATTTATTGGTTGTGGGTTGTGGGTAGTTGTGGAAGCTGTTAAAGGTGGATGGAGGTTGTAAATAGTGGTTATAGGTTGTGATGATGGTAGTTGTGGTGGTCGTCAGTGATGGCTATGGAGGCAGTGGGTGGTAATGTTCACAGGTAAGGTGAGAGAGTTGTAGCTGGGATGACAGAGGTTGTAAATGGTGAGAGATGGTTGCAGTTGTGGTTATAGAAGCTGTAAATGGTGAGAGATGGTTGTAGTTGTGGTTATAAAGGTTGTGAATGATGAGAGATGGTTGTAGCTGTGGTTGTAGAGGTTGTAAATGATGAGAGATGGTTGTAGCTGTGGCTGTAGAGGTTGTAAATGGTCAGGGATGGTTGTAGTTGTGGGTATGGAGGTTGTAAATGGTGAGAGATGGTTGTAGCTGTGGTTGTAGAGGTTGTAAATGGTCAGGGATGGTTGCAGTTGTGGTTATGGAGGTTGTAAACGATAAGAGATGGTTGTAGTTGTGGTTATAGAGGTTGTAATGGTTGTAGTTGTGGTTGTAGAGGTTGTAAATGATGGTTGTAAATTGAGAAGGAGGATATAGAACTTTCACTTAAACTTGGCCCAGATTTTCGTCCTGTCTCAGCTTTTTCCACGTAGCTCAGTGGCAGTAAGAGGCAACGGTACGGCTCTACGTCCATTCCATAGCACTTCTTCGTGACTAGCACCATATTCTAGTGTTCATCTCTTACTGCATTCCAGATTTCAAGAAGGGGAGATGGCAATTTTTAGGTCAAGTTAGTGTGAAAGGGGTATAACTGTGTGTGTGTGTGTGTGTGTGTGTGTGTGTGTGTGTGTGTGTGTGAGAGAGAGAGAGAGAGAGAGAGAGAGAGAGAGAGAGAGAGAGAGAGAGAGAGAGAGAGACGTCATTAAATCCCAGCATCCCCTCAGCCAATCG
>NC_137053.1:3055000-3087500 GCF_032717465.1 Coenobita brevimanus | reverse complement strand
TCAGGTGTCCAGATTTCCCTAGGGAGCCTCAAGGTAGTGAATGGGGTGACACCTTGAAGGGAAGGGGGGAGGGAAGAGGGAGGACGGGAGGGAAAGAGGGAGGGAGGACGGGAGGGAAAGAGGGGGGTTAGGGATGGAGGAGTGGAAGGGAGGACGGAGGCAGGAAGTAAAGGGAGAGAGTGAGAAACAGAGTGGGTGGAAAGGAGGGAGAGGAAACTGGTGAAAGGGAGAAAAGCAAAGCAACGGAGGGAGAAGAAAGGAAAGGGAGAGAAAGCTGTGTCAGGGAGGAAGGGAGGGAGGAGGAGGAAGAAGGAAGGAGGAAATGGAAAGTGAAGAGAAGGAACATAAGGAAGGTAAATTACAGTACACCTTTTGGCTTAACGAGGTCACTCCTTTCACCTGAGACAAAGGTGTGTAACTAATTAAGCAAATGAGAGACACCACCTGTCAGTTCTACCCCATTCCACCTCAACCAACCCCACCATTGCCCCACTCCAACCCACCAAACCCTGCCATTCTCTCTCTCTCTCTCTCTCTCTCTCTCTCTCTATTCGATCTACCTCTTCTTGATCCACGCCACTTTCATGCAATCTCTCACAGTCTCACTCACTACACACACTCCCTCTTACCAAACCGCCCCCAGGTACCTCTCCCTATTCCCCACCAGTGCTCACCAATCCACTCCCCCATCCACCTCCGCCTCCACGTCACTCCACACCAGTTCATCCACCCATCCCATCTCCCTCCGAGTCATTCCACAGGCGATTCTCAGCTAACTACTTCCACAGTTCAGGCTCTCGAATTCCTATCCCTCGAGCGTCGTCCACGTTTCACTCCTGTACGTCAGTGCTTGAAGTATTAATATCATGTAACAACAGAAGAGAGGGACGCCTTCACGGGGTGGCACCGATATAGTTAGGTAGTTTAGTTGCCTGGTTATACAAATGTCCTTCAGTTCCCTCCCTATCCCCCTAAAGGAGGATGGTGTGGTGAAGGAGACGAGCCACAACAAAACAATAACAATAACAACGACAATAATAATAATAATAATAATAAAAATAATAATAATAATAATAATAAATGTCACTAATGGAGGGCCATTGATCCATTATGTGTCTAGGTGGCCGAAGAAAAATGGAAACTCACTGATGTATTAAAAAACCATACGACTGAACGAAAAAATGGGCTATAACTAGACTTAGAGAAAATTTGAAAAGAAGAAAAACACAGGCAAATGAAAACAGAATCACATTGCTTTGAACATGGCTTGCTTTGTGGGGTTACTGAACTGAGAGAGAGAGAGAGAGAGAGAGAGAGAGAGAGAGAGAGAGAGAGAGAGAGAGAGAGAGAGAGAGAGATGTGGAAGTGTAAAGGGAAGATGTGGAGTAGATTAAAAAATGGAGGGATATCTATTTTAATTCTTCTTCTTCCTCCTCCTTCTTCTTCTTCTTCTTCTTCTTCTCCTCCTCCTCCTCCTCTTCTTCCTCTTTTTTTTTTCATTCACAATAAAAAACGTACAAAATCTACTGAGAAAAGACAAAAATAAAATAACCTCTCGATTTCTGTGAGCTAAAAAAGGCGAGTGAGGGGGAACGAATGCAAATATGTCAAAGTGCGTCGGCGGAGGGATTGAAGTGATGTGGGGAAATTTACTTGAAGCAGGCTGGAGAGAGAGAGAGAGAGAGAGAGAGAGAGAGAGAGAGAGAGAGAGAGAGATGGCCTAATCAACTCTGAAACAATCTTCCTCTTTTCGTCTCTCTCTTTGTCTGTCTCTCCCTTTGTCTAACTCTCCCTTGTCTGTCTCTCCCTCTGTCTGTCTCTCCCTCTTTCTCTCTGCCTATGACCTCCTGTCTTCTAAACGCAGTGTGTCCAGGCATCTCTACATGAACGGGTCTTGAAATAGGCTCTATTTTTGCTTAAGTCTGTGTGTTAGGGGTATGTTCTGGTGCTCAGCCTTTGGTTCTATTTTAATTGGACATACAGATAGAAAGATGGATAGATACTGTATATAGTAAGATGGATGGATGAATGGATGGGCTGACAAAAAGATAGACGGAGAGATAGATATAGACAAATTGATAGATAGATAGATACAAAGAGAGACAGACAGACAGACAGATTAATAGATGGATAGACAGATAGACAGGTATACTGATAGATATAGATCAGACGATTGAGAGACTGAGACTGATAGACAAACAGACAGACAGACCGATAGACAGATAGGTCGACAGGTAGAGGAACAGATAGATAAACCGATAGATAACCAGCAACAGTAGCACAACAAACCAATGCTCTTCATCTCTCTTCATTAAAACACAGAACACCGGCTCTGTTGGTAATTACTGAACCTCTCGCTCTATATGTAAGGCTGATGGAAAAGAGAGAGAGAGAGAGAGAGAGAGAGAGACAGGGGGTTTTAGTGATAAGATATACTAACAATTGCCTCTGATCTCTCTCCTTTAAGCCTATTTCCGTCCAGCCTAGAGTCTATGTCTGGTTGCTGTCAGTCTGTCTATCTGTCTGTCTGTCACTGTATGCCTTTATGTATGTATGTATGGCTATGTATACATGTACGTTTCGTTATATATGTACCGTATGTTTGTAAGTTTTTTTCTTTCTATCTGAACATTTCTCTCTATGTATGTATGTATGTACGTATGTATGTGTATTTGTATGTGTGTACGTATGTATGTATGTATGTAGAAGGGGTATGTGTGTATGCATATAATTCACATTTAATTCTACCCATTCTTACTGAGAGGAAATTTTCTTACTTTGCCTAATCTTAACTCTCTCTCTCTCTCTCTCTCTCCCTCTCTCTCAAGATCTTCCAGGACTGACCCGGAACACGTCCCCCTTTGATTCCTCCCGTCTCCCAGAACCCCTTCAGTTCGAGTCTCCCATTGTACAGTCGCATGCAAAAGTTCGTTAACAATTCCTAACCGGGTGGAGCAAAAGGTGTTACATGAATCATTTTATTCTGATGGGAATATGAACACAAAAAGAGTATGAGATGGAGGCATACATACTGTCGTTCGGTGAGGGTGAAAAAAATGGAAGGAATGACAATGCAGGCTGAGGATTGTCCAGGAACTTTTGCACACTGCTGTAGCTTTGAGGGGAGTGAGGGGTGGTTATAATTTTAACGTGGGTGCCAAAGAGGGACGCCTTCACGTGGTGGCACCGATATGACCATGCTACACCGTCTGGTTGTACAAACGTCCCTCAACTCCCTCCCTATCCCAAAACAGGAGGATGGTGGACTGAAGGAGGGCAACTTCAGCCTGCAGTCCACTGGGTTCACTTTACAGACGAACCTTGGGCTACGAAAACAACAACAACATCAACAACTACTACTACCACTACTACTACTACTGCTAAACACACACACACACACACACACACACACACACAGTCATCTATACTAATCCAACTCTCCACCTCTTACCCCTTCACTCATCATCCCAAAGAATCCACAAGTTTGTTACACCAAATAAAGAAATTATTTAACTCTCCACTCCCTTTAAACCATCAACCAATCACCAAACAGCGAATCCATCTAACTCACCATCCACCTTACTAGACAACTAATCATCCAGTGACATCAGGTATTTAATTAACAAACTCTCCACTCACCTTCCCAGTCATCCAGTCCACCCAGTCACACCAAACAGTGAAGCCAACCATAAACGAAGTCACTCAACCATCCAATCAATTCCCCAATCAGCCAGGGAGTGGAGGAGTCTGTGGTGAAGTAGACGTGCTCATTAGGTCAGGTGGAGAGGCATAATAGGAGACGAGAGGGGGTCATTATGCGTGGGACTTGACGCCTCCACTGTCAAATTACGGGCTGTCAAGAGGAGCTGCGGGGGAGGCGATGAAGAGGTGATGGTAAAGGGAGACGTGATGGAGAGGGAGGTGGTGGGGGAAAGGTGGAAAAAATAAGTGAAGTACGATAAAGAGGGAAAAGCGTCTCTGATGTTATTTAGAGAAAGTAATTAATGGTGACAGGAGTGGAAATGGAGGATAGCAGTAATCTGCGGTGTCAATTGCCAGCTCATGGAGGCGTTTGTCTTGAAGATGCATGGCGACAAAACAGCGCTGGTCAAAACACAGAAATGAGGATACTGAGGTGAAATGTGTTAAAGATTCACTAAGGAGTAGGTGTTACTAAATCCCCAAAGCCAATTCGATATGAGCCCGAGTTAATCAAATCTGGCAGGCCGGGACCGTAGAGTTTACGGACTTTTTCTGCGATGGCAACGAATTGTTTGAACTACTTTCCTAACCGCAGGAGTTTTGTATGCAAAGTGTCGTTAAAAATGTTTGTCATCCTTCGGACTCTTGAAACAAACAAGAGGTGTACATTTTCTACGAATAGTACAGAATCAAGGGCCTTCACTTGCTGCTCCTGTGAAGGCGGTTGTCCTACTGAAGGTGTGGCGGCTTCGGTACCACCTGCGATAGCTTTTTGTCGCAGGAGAATAGGCCAAAACACCCAATCAGAGGACACTAATCTGGTCTCTCACACATACACATGCACACGCACATTAATTAAAAATCTAGATAAAGTGTAATAGTGTTTTCGCAACGTTGTATGTACCCTGACACCCTTAATTTACGAATGAGGCCGTCGCACAAGCACGAAAGTAACCAGAACATCTCAAACGACATTAATCTGGACAAAACTTGGGATATTAGGTACTAAACCCCTAATTATTTCGAATGCAAAGTATCGTCAATAAACGCTTGTCAAGAACTTTACTACAGACATACATACATAAACACAGATATACAAATTCAATGTTAACAGTAATTAGTAGAGCTGATATCAAGACGGTGGAGAGGAAAAGCTAGTGGAGATGAGGGCGTGGTATTGATGTTGAAGTGAAAATGAAGCGAGGTTAATGGTGGAGGTGAGGTGGTGGGAAGACAGTGATGGTGGAGAAAGTATGACAAGGAGATGATGATGATGGAGATGGTGGAGATGATATGACAAGATGATGGTGATGGAGATGGTGGAGATGATATGACAAGATGATGGTGATGGAGATGGTGGTGAAGGTATGACAAGGAGATGATAGCGATGAAGATGGTGGAGAAGGTATGTCAAGAAGATAATGGTGATGGGGATGGTGAAGGTATGACAAGGAGATGATGGTGATGGGGATGGTGCTGAGAATGGGGGGCAGGAGGGGGTGATGATGGTGAGTTAAATTCGTGGAGAGAATGCAGTGATGGAGATTGCGAGGATGAGGGGGGCGAGGAGAGACGGGAGGTGGTGATGGGTAGAGAGAGAGAGAGAGAGAGAGAGAGAGAAGCAGCGGAACGTAAGAAGTAGGAAAGGCGAAAATACCAGAAGAACTTTTGACCCCCGCGGTACAGAGGTGGTCAAGAGTTCGTTCCTACTCGGTGTCGTACCTATGTCACCTGCGTCGGAAGGTGACCAGGTAAGGCCAAACCAATTAACGGTAATGAGGCTACCTGAGACCTGGCATTATGAGATCAGAGAGCTTTAAGTGCCGAACCCTTATTCTTACTGCTGTTAGTCGATTTAACTGAGCTTTGGTGAGATTAATATTGAGCTCATAAGATTATTGAGCTTAGGAGAGATTAATACTGAGCTTAGGGGAGTATTGAGCTTAGGAGAGAATAATATTGAGCTTAGATGTTTACTGAGCTTAGGAGATCACTGAGCTTAGGAGAGATATACTGAGCTTAGGAGAGATTAATATTGAGCTTGGGAGATTATTGAGCTTAGGAGAGAGTAATACTGAGCTTAGGAGAGATTAATATTGAGCTTAGGAGATTACTGAGCTTAGCAGAGATATATTTTGAGCTTAGGAGAGATTAATACTGAGCTCAGGGGATCACTAAGCTTAGGATAGATTAATACTGAGCTTAGAATATTACTGAGTTTAGGAGAGATTACTACTGAGCCTAGAATATTACTGAGCTTAGGAGAGATTAATACTGAGCTTAGGAGAGATTAATGCTGAGCTTAGGAGATTAATACTGAGCTCAGGATATTACTAAGCTTAGGGGAGATTAATACTGTGCCTAAAAGATTACTGAGCTTAGGAGAGATTAATACTGAGCTTAGGAGATTACTGAGCTTAGATTACTAAGCTTAGGAGAGATTAATACTGAGCTTAGGAGATTATTGAGCTTAGATTACTAATCTTAGGAGAGATTAATACTGAGCTTAGGGGAGAATAATATAGAGCTTCGATCACATAGCCAAGACAACAGCATAGTAAAGAGGGCTCGCCCAAGCTGAATAAAATCGTCCAGAAGTAGCAAGAATAAAAATAATCTATCCATCTATCTATCTATCTATCCATCCATATATCTATCTATCCATCCATATATCTATCTATCTATCCATCTATCTATCTAGCCATCTACCTATCTATCTATCTATTTATATATACGCCAGCGGGACTATGAGGGTGAACGTCCTGCACCTTAACAGGCAAAGCTGATACAACTTTTTCAGCCAACGTGTTCCCCTCCACATCTTTATTTATGTCCTCATTATGGCCAAAGTTTACGAATTTACTGCGCACATGCATCACTGTGGGTGCTTTTTTTTGCTCTCTCCCTCCCCCTCTCTTATTTTTGTAGCACCTCTATCCAGGGATGTGCTTAGCTGTCTGTCTGTCCGTCTGTCTGTCTGCTGTTGTATCAGTGACTTCATTTTCTTTCTTTCTTTTTTCAATTTTTTTTTTTGCATCTCTGATTCGGCATGATAATGACGATAAAGATTCCTGGATGCTCTTTTCGTCTGTTAAATATGAGTACATACATATCTATTCATCCATCTATTTATATCTATATGTGTCTCCCATCTATCTATCTATCTATCTACCTATGTATCACGGACTTCTTCGCTCCTATTTCTTTTCTTTTACTTACATATATATATTTATCATCTTTATTTCTACACGTCTTTCATTGTGTCTCTCCTGCATTTTTCATCGGATAGTGAACATGATCTATCGTTGTACGGGGACAGATATTAAATAAATAAATAAATAAACTGGACTAATTATGTCTTGACTAAGGGGACGTATTTCTTACTGACCTCCTCTTGGTGATTTCAGACGATTATATTCATCTTAAAGAAATCACATTAAAGAAGGATTAAACACCAGGATCTTAACCCCATCCTGACCAAACAGCTTGTCCAGTGATAAATAAATCGTCTTGAAGTTTCCTATACTCCTTTCACTCTAACTTGGCCCAGGTTTTCGTATTCCTGCAGCTTATTTCACGTCGTTCAGTTATAGAAATGAAAACAGTACGGCTCTACATCCTTGACACAGCACTTCGTGACTAGCACCCTGTTCCAGTGCTAACCTTCTGCTACAACTCAGCATTCAGGACGGAAAGATGACAGAATTGGGCCAAGTCAGAGAAAAAGGAGTATAGCATTAAAAAAAATAAGTCACTGGTTGGAATGAGCTAACCCCCTGAATGAGGTGAAGGAAAAAATATCTGTTCTTTCTTCTTACCTCCAAACGATTTCCTTCAGTTTAATGCAGACGTCTTGAGAAGGAGGGGGGCTGAGAAAGCAGGCTCGAAAACTCTCCCCCAGTCAGGATCAAAACACCTAGAAGAGGGATCAAGAAGGGTGTTAGGAGTATGTTAGAGGATTAGAGATTAAATTGTCCTCGTGTGTCGGTAATGTGACACTCTCTCTCTCTCTCTCTCTCTCTCTCTTGAAAACTGGGTCGCAGGTGTAGTGGTAAGTGTTTCTGAGTAATGGTCACCACTAAGGCATCTCTCTCTCTCTCTCTCTCTCTCTCTCTCTCTCTCTATCTATCTATCTATCTATCTATCTATCGAGAGAAATTAAGGTGAAGAAAGTGGTCCCATGAGTTCTTAGACAGTCTTTTAATCGAGTCTCAGGCTGCGTCCTCATTTTTTTTTCTTTTCTTTTTTTTTTTTACATAGGGCCAGTTATAAAGGGCAGTGAGTACAAAAGGGCGTTAAATATCGTATCTAAACTCATTACAAAGGTAGGCAGGTAGAGGTAGGCAGGTAGGCAGGCAGGTGTGGTGGTCTGAAATGGGGTCGAGGGAGGTCAACATCAGAGTGACCTGGATCATCTGAGCTCAATCTCATCTTCATCTTAGGGACTGATTAACTGTTCAAATACACACACACGCGCGCACACACACACACACACACACACACACACACATATCTATCTATCTTAGTGTGTGTGTGTGTGTGTGTGGAGATGGTGAGGGAAGGGAGAACCAGGATGGGAAAAGAATGAAAGGCTGTGTAGGAGGAGATGGATGCGGAGGATGGGGGCTCGGGATGGAGGCAGGGCGGGGTACGGTGGAGGGGAGGAGGGAGGGCAGGGTAGGGGAGGGTGGAGGAAAGCAGGGTGGAGGGAAGAAAGGGTGGAAGGGGTAAGGGAGGACGGTGAGAGTGAAAGGGGTCGGGAAGGACATGGGATGGGCTGGGAGAGGGAGGGGATGGATGGATGGAAGGGAGACAGGGCAGAGCGGGAGGGGTGGAGGAGGGTAGGACAGTCTGCGAGAGTTCAAGAGAAAAGAAGGGAGGGGAGGACAAGGTAGGGTAGGGTAGGGCAGGGTGGAAGGCAGGGCAGAGCAGGTTGGGAAGGGTGAAAGGATGGCAGGGTAGGGTACGAGGGGTATAAAGAGCAGAGCAGAGAAGGGCAGGGCAGGGCAGGGCAGGGCAGGGCAGGGAGGGGAGACCAGGGCAAGGCGAGATGGAAAGGAGGGCAAGCAGGGTAGGGTAGGGCATGGTGGAAGGGAGTGCACTGCAGGGTAAGGTGGGGGGGAAGGGAAGGGAAGGGCAGAGTAGAGGCGACGGAGGTAGGGAAGGGAGGGATGGGATGGGTGAAGAAGGGCAGGGTGAAAGGAGTGGGAAGGGAGGATGGGCATGAAGGCAGGACAGAATGGGAGAGGATGGGAGAGTACAGGAGGGTGCACTGGAGGGCAGGACTGGGTGGAAGAGGGTGCAAAACAAGGTGGGATAGGGTGGGAGGGAAGGTAGGACGAGGATGGAAGGGGAAAGAAGGTGGGGAAAAATGAGAAGGGTAGGACAGAATGGAGAGCAAGACGGGAGAGAGAAGAAACAGAGGGGTGGGAGAGGGTGGGAGTGAAGGATAGGGTGGAGGACAGGACTAGACAGGGTGGGAGGGAATGGGAAGGCAGGGCAAAGTGGGAGGATGGGATGAGGTGTGAACTACATGAGAAGGGTGGGAGAGGGTGGGAGGGGTGTGCGAACTGGGTGGGGAAGGGGTAGGGCGGCAGGACAACATGGGAGAGGTGTGATAAATGGGTGGGAAGGTTAGCAGGATAGGGTGGGGGGGGTGAGATCTGAATGGAAGTGATGGGTGGATGGGAGGGAGGGGAGGAAAGAGTGGACGGCAGGGTGGGAGAGGGTGGGGAAAACCAGGTGGTTGGGTGGAACAGACGGCAGGAAAGGGTGGGAGAAGGGAAGAGCAAGATGGGAGAGGTGGGAGAAGTGAGTGGGTGTAGGGGAGGGCAGGATAGGGTGGGAGGGGCGATAGAACTGGGTGGGAGGGGGTAGAGCAGGGTGGGAGGGGTGGGAGAACTGGGTGGGAGTGCTGGGTGGGAGAAGGTGGGGGGGAGACAGCCCCTGACCCAGCCACCAGCGCGCCTTCCACCTCACTCCAGTCAGTTCTCTACTCGTGTGCCTGGGAGACGGAACAGGACGGGAGAGAGTGAGAGAGAAAGAGAGAGTGAGAGAGAGAGAGAGAGAGACACGACCTCCTCCCCTCTCTCAGCAAACTCACACACAGACACACACACACACTCTCTCCCTCACACACAAACACACTCACTCACTCTCAACATGGCCAGGAGTGTGCAAAAGTGTGGAAAGGTAAATACAACAACAACTATCCTGGTAATTTCCATGTGTTGTGAAATGTTGGAAAATTTACCAGGAAAGTTGAGAAAGGTGTCACTCGTTAAGGAAAAAAAAAATTGAGTCAGTTTGTTGAAACGAAAAAAGATGCAAAATATGAGAACGAAATTTGAGAACGAAAAATTAGATGCGAAATTTGAGAAAACGAAATTTGAGAACGAAAAAAAAAACAGATGCAAAATTTGAGTACTGTTGCCCTGAAGAGAACGAAAATATAAATGAAAACAAAAGAAAGCCTGTTTCTTTGTTTTTAAAATGAGTTAGAGATGAAAGATAGATTACAGTAAGTTTTTGTTTTGATTCTGACGAGTAAACGCAAGTAATAATAATAATAATAATAATAATAACAAAAATAATAATAAATAATAATAATAATAATAATAACAATAAGTAAAGAGGAGGCAGAGGACCAGTGAAAAAAAGGTGACGAAAACGACTAAGCAAAAATAGCGAATGAATACAAGAAGGACGTGAGCGATGAAGGACGCGATCAGCAACACGAACCACGGACGAAAGACAAAGTACGGACGATTTTTAAATAAGGACGATATCAGGGAAACTTGGATACGGACGATAATAAATGAACTGATGACGATACATGGAATTTAAGGACGATATATCAAACTTAAGGACGATACAGGAAACTTAAGGACGAAATGTGAAACTTAAAGGACGAAAGGCGAAATTTAAGGACAATATATGGGACTTAAGAACTATATGAGAAACTTACGGACGAAACGGAATATCAACTTCGACGAAACAGGAAACTTACGTACGTGGTATGACTTAAGGACGAGTCAGAATATCAAGGGACGAAACTTCAGGAGGAGACGAAACTTAAGGACGTCAGAACATCCAAGGACGAAGCAGGAAACTTAAGGACGAGTTAAGATTAAGGGCCAGACCAAACTTAAGGCCAAGCCAGAGTATTTAGAGGACGAGAAACGGACACGTGATGAAATGAAACTCAAGGACGAAGTTTAAGGACGAGAAAAAGTACGTACGAAACAGACCAAAAAACTAAACAAGACACTTTAGGACGAAAAAAAAAAAGGACGAGATGAAACTTAAGGACGAGGCACAAGGACAAGGCATCAGTTAAGGACGACATGTGAAACTTAAGGACGACTTGAAACTTGAGGACGACATGTGAAACTTAAGGACGACTTGAAACTTAAGGACGACTTGAAACTTAAGGACGACATGTGAAACTTAAGGACGACTTGAAACTTAAGGACGACATGTGAAACTTAAGGACGACTTGAAACTTAAGGACGACATGTGAAACTTAAGGACGACTTGAAACTTAAGGACGAAACAGGAAACATATAAGGACATCGAGACACCCAGCTTAACCCCTTCGTGTCAAAAAAAAAAAATGAATAAATAATAAAATAAACAGATACATAGATAGATAAATAAATGAATAAATAATGAAGTAAACAGAGATAAATAGATAAATAAATAAATGAGTAAATAATCAAGTAAACAGATAAATAGATAAATAAATAAATGAATAAATAATGAAGTAAATAGATAGATAAATAAATAAATAAATAAATGAATAAATAATGAATAAATAGATAGATAACTAAATAAATGAATAAATAATCAAATAAATAAATAGATAAATAGATAGATTAGTAAATAAATTGATAGATAAACATAAATTACCTCCCGGGGCTGAAGGGGTGAGATAAAGAAAATAAAGGAAGAATTATTTTAACCACTTCAGGCCGATGACGTCTTTACCGTATCTTAGCTGGGTAAGGAAGCTCCCTAACACCTCCTCCTTGGCGATTTATTTTGGGATACGGCTGGTTAATATCCTTTTGTACGCTATTTATGTGAAGTATGGCGATTTTGGAAGGATTTATGCAACACAGAATAGGACAGTATGGCGTAATAAACAAAATAAATCGCTTAAGAATATGTGTTAAGGAAATTCTTTATGATTTGTGGAACCCAACGGTAAAGTGCAATAAATAAAATAAATCGCTTAGGTAAAGGTGTTAAGGAGTTTCCTTATGATTAATGTAAAACAGAAGTGGACAGTAAAGTGCAATAAACAAAATAAATCGCTTAAGAAAAGGTGTAAGGGAGTTTTCTCAACAGACGAGAATATCAGCCTTATTCTTGTTATTTCTCGAGAGAGAGAGAGAGAGAGAGAGAGTAAGAAAACTGGCGGGTCTTAAAATGAGTCTTAGTCTTCACTAACCCCTTCAGGGCGAGAGGTCTTTCCCCCCAAAAAAAACTTGAAAATACATAAATAAATAAATAAACAAAAATAAAATAAAAAAAATCCCACGCCATATGTTGAAGAAATTAATTTATTCATTCCCGTAACGATTTTTTTTTATTTTTTCATTTTACTCACGGACGATTTTATTCAGCTTAGGAGAGACTTGGGCTCGTATTCTCATCAGCTAAGAAAGCCCCTAACACCTTTTCTGAACCGATTTATTCTGTTAATTACACCTTACTCTCCTTTTCTGTTACATAATTCATAAGGACGCTCCCCAACACGTTTTCCTAAGCGATTTATTCTGTTAATTATACCTTACTCTCCTTTTCTGTTACATAATTCATAAGGACCCTCCCCAACAAGTTTTCCTAAGCGATTTATTCTGTTAATTACACCTTACTCTCCTTTTCTGTTACATAATTCATAAGGACCCTCCCCAACAAGTATTCCTAAGCGATTTATTTTTTTTATTACACCCTACTCTCCTCTTCTGTTACATAAATCACAAGGAAACTACCCAACGCGTTTTCCTAAGCGATTTATTTTGTTTATTACACCTTACTGTCCTCTTCTGTGTGCATAAATCATAACGACGCTCCCTAACACGTTTTCTTAAGCGATTTATTTTGTTTATTACGCCTTACTGTCCTCTTCTATGTTATATAAATCATTACAATTTCGCCGTAACACCTACTCTGCATAAAAAAGGCCCCCAAAGGATATTAACCTCCCACATCCAAAAATAAATCGCTATGGAAGAAGTGTTAGGGAGCTTCCTTACCCGGCGAGAACACGACCCTTGGTCTTCTGTGTTAAATAAATAATGCTAATATCGCCATTCTCTGCATAAATAACTTACAAGAGGATATTAAACACCCACATACAAAAATAAATCGCTGAGGAAGAGGTGTTAGGGAACTTCGAGAATAAAGACCTTGGAGGGGTTAGATAAGGCCTAGATCAGCTTTTCTAAGACCAGCAAATCCGCCCTAAGTTGCATAAAATGGTCTGTATCAAATGTAAAGTAGAAAAATAGGTCCTCGGATTGAAGGGGTTAAGCAAGGTCAGGCCAAGCAGAGGTCAAGGTCACTCACGGCAGGTCAATGAAGGTAAATGAGGATTAATACGACACAGGGTCAGAGGTTAATAGGAAGGTCACAGGGGAAACAGTCTCTGAGGTCAAATGTAGAGTCGGTGTCCGCCTCTCTCTCTCTCTCTCTCTCTCTCTCTCTCTCTCTCTCTCTCTCTCTCTCCACGGACTGCCAAATCTACAGTCGATGTCAAAAGTCCTGTCGTTTTTGCCGCTCTGTCTCTCTCTCTCTCTCTCTCTCTCTCTCTCTCTCTCTCACTCACTCACTCACTCTCTCTCTCTCTCTCTCTCTCTCTCTCTCTCTCTCTCTACGGACGGTCAAATGTACAGTCGGTGTCAAAAATCCAGTCTCTTCTCGTGTCTCCATCTCTAC
Organism: Coenobita brevimanus; assembly: GCF_032717465.1. Taxonomy (NCBI): domain Eukaryota; kingdom Metazoa; phylum Arthropoda; class Malacostraca; order Decapoda; family Coenobitidae; genus Coenobita; species Coenobita brevimanus. Next base: position 3,073,853 of record NC_137053.1, on the reverse strand, counting down.
GGACTTTGAAAATTACGGACACAGGAGAAGGGGGACATGATTTCTGAAGCCAACTGTACCCTTTTCATCTTCAAAAGAAAATTAAGTCAGTTTATTCAGACGATTTTCTTCAGCTGAGGGAAAGTCTAGGGGCCGAAGAGATAAATAAGCCGTCTTTATTTTCCTTGAGATTGCTTAGATTTATTGTTCTTAGTTCAATAGCCTGATCTTCCCCTCCACTACCAGACGATTTTCATTATCTGGGGGAAATTCTAGTCGCCAGAGAGAGAAAAACCGTCTAGATCACCCTTTGGAGACCTCAGATTTTTTCCATCATCATCATCCGGACCTCCTTTCCCACCCAAGGGCAGGGTGAGGAGTAGCAATGTCCAGACAGCACAAACTTGCCCAAATCAAACAGGTCACACTTCCATTCACTCATCATTCAAGCCCCCGGAATCCTGGCACTACCCACCTGGATAAAATCGTCTGGCCTAACCAGGAACAAAATATCCAACAGCGTCCATTGAAGAAGGAAGAGTAAAGGACGCATGAAAGAAGGATTAAACGAACGGGGTATGTGGGGTTAAGTTACACGAAATACGGGGCAAAGGCTCACGAAAGTAGAATATGTGTAGAACCGTAAAGTCACACGAAACATGGGGTACGCGCTCACGAAAATGGAATATACGGATAGGAACTTGGGGTAAGGACACACGAAACATGGGGTAAGGACACACGAAACATGAGCTAAGGACACACGAAACATGAGGTAGGAACACACGAAACATGAGGTAAGGACACACGAAACATGAGCTAAGGACACACGAAACATGGGGTAAGGACACACGAAACATGGGGTAAGGACACACGAAACATGAGGTAAGGAAACACGAAACATGGGGTAAGGACACACGAAATATGAGGTAAGGACACACGAAACATGAGGTAAGGACACACGAAACATGGGGTAAGGACACACGAAACATGGGGTAAGGACACACGAAACATGGGGTAAGGACACACGAAACATGGGGTAAGGACACACGAAACATGGGGTAAGGACACACGAAACATGGGGTAAGGACACACGAGACACGGGTTAAGCTGCACGAAACATGGGATTAAGTTACACGAAACATGGGGGTCAAGGAACAGGGAACGTAGAGCTAAGTCACAAGGAACACTCAACAAGGGTACACGAAACACTGGTAAAGAAACAGGGCGTATGAGAAAAGCACACGAAACGAAGAATAAGGCAACACGAAACACGCAATAAAGCCACACCATGAAATATCTAAGTCACAAGTAGCATGGGTTAACTTTAATGTACACGAAACAATAAATACGAAACAGTAAGGCCACACGAAGCAATAAACTTTCACGAAACACGAGCCACGGTTTCGCGAAGGACAAGTAAACACGACACGAAAAAATGGCGCTAAATACGACACGAATACACGAATTACAGGAAATACGAGGAACTGCTACACGAACGACGAGTTGAAAATACGCAAGATACTTGATATAAATTTACAGGGGAAAAATAAGTTAACCCCACCAGCCCGAGGACGTAATCATCTACGCTTCAATATAGCAGCTCTAACTTAAGCTTTAGGAGAGCCCCCCTGGTAGTGGAGGGATAAATGGAGGCTGTGTCTAACTCCTGTCGCTAGAAGTGACTCCTCCAAGCTAGAAGAAGAAAAAAAGAAGACGAAGAAAGAAAATGAAGTAGTAGAAGATGATGAAGCAGAAGAAGAAGAAGAAGAAGAAGAAGATGATGATGATGATGATGATGATGATGTTGATGATGATGATGATGAAGAAAAAGAAGAAGAAGAAGAAGAAGAACAAGGAAAGAAAAGACAGAAAATGAAAAAAAATGTATGGGAACAGGAAAAACATAGATCACGTCATCATACTGAAAGGGTTAAAGCTTTTGGATTTTTTCTGATAGCTGAATAAAAAAAAAAAAAAAAAAAGCTTGAATATTGATCACACGAAACATATATATAAACCCAAAAATCACACGAAAGAAAAGACGACAATTAACAAAAGATTATTTCCATGATACCCAAAAATCAACCCGAAATAGAATGAAATAAAACACGACTACTGGCCAAAAAACAGTAGAAAATTGAAGAAAAATGTTATTAAAAACAGGAAAAAATAGCGGGAAAAAATAGTCCCAAACGAGTTATAAACGAGAGAAGATCCGGAACATGAAATGAAAGACGAATATAGTCCAAAAAACAGTAAAAAAATAAATCTGGTAAGAAAAATAGTAACAAACGAGTAACGCGCGGCAACGGCCCATGAATATTGGCCAAAAATTGAAAAAACAACAAAAAATAGTAAAAAAAAAAAAAAAACAGTAAAAATAGTGAAAATAGTAAAAAAATAGTAAAAAAGTACGAAAAATAGTAAAAATACAAATAGTAAAAAATAGGAAAAATAGTAAAAAGTAAAAAAAAAAAAACAGGAAAAATGATAAAAGCAATACAAATAGTAAAATAGTAAGACAAAAAAAATAAAAATTGTAAAATAGTAAAAAAATAGTAAAAAAAATTGCCCCAACGAGTTACGAGCGGCAACGGGGCAGGAATTGAGAGAGGAGAGCTGGCACACGATCGAACGGCAAAATGAGTTAGAGGGACAAGCGAGTTACGATTTAAAGAGAGCGAGCGATGGAGAAGTTATGAGGGGGGGAGAGGGAGAGAGGAAAGTTAGGTTAGGCCAGGGTAGACTGGGTTAGATTAGGTTAGGGTAGGTTTGGTTTGGTTAAGTTAGGCAGGGGAAGCAAGTTAGGAATTAAAGCAACCCACCAATGGCGAAGTTAGAGGGGAGAAGGAAGCACTAGAAGAGGAGTTAGAGTGGAGAGAGTTAGGTTAGGTTGGGTCTGTTACGTTAGGAAGGCCAAGTTAGAATTTAAAGAAGTTAGAGGGGAAAGGGAAGCATTAGAAGTGGAGTTAGGGGATGTGTGTGTGGGATGAACTGGGCCCTTAAAACAGGGGTAATGGGATGAGTTTGGGCTGTAAAGGCTTATTTGATCCTATAAACCCCAGTTATTTTACTATCTTAAGCTACTTTACCGAGATGAATAAAACTGTGTGACGTAAGACCCAAAGATATAGAGATAAATAAGAAATGGACAAATAATAACAATAATAATAATAATAATAATAATAATAATAATAATGTCTTTACTGAAGGGGTTAATATATATAGATTCTAACCGCTTCACTACGAGAGGTCATTATTGAGCTGAATCATGCGTTTGTATGTAGTAATATGGAAAAAGCGAATAGGAGGAATTAACATTCTTTTAATTACTTTGTTACTTGTACAAGCACTTACACCTTTCTCACCCACACCTGCTAACACACATTTGATTCACCCATACCTGCCTCATCCAAACCTGCCTCACCTACACCTGTTCCACCTACATCTGCCTCACTCACACCTGGTTCATCCCCCCAGCCATCAATCTTCCTGTCTCTAATAATTCTTCAAGCCCAGCTCTCATCCTCCTCCTTCCATCGATTTTAGATTCTTTTTAAGTGGCCACAATGTAAGCCTAGGGTCACGAAAGGTCCCCCTTTGACGAGTTAGGCTGTCTCGTGCTGGCCAGGTATCAGATGTCTTGGGAGAGATAAGAAAAAAGCTAATACCATGAATATAACTTTGTGTTTAGAATATTGCTCTTGACGTGCTGAGAGTAGTAAGCTAAGCGGGGTTATATTTATTACGTGTACTGCAGTTAAGAACACATTTTTTATTACATATCCGACTTTTAACACTGCGCTCACTGCTTGTTCCACGATTTATTACTCAAAATATTGCTCTCTAGGTTGGAATACGGGGAATACAACAGTTCCTCTTTTCGGTGCTATCATATATATATATATATATATATATATATATATATATATATATATATATATATATATATATATATATATATATATATATACACGTACAGTTGCTGGAAATATTACTAGTTTCCCCTGTTGGCCGAAAAATAATGAAACTCGTACCTAACACTCAGAGAAAGGTCCCTGGGGTTCTAAGATCGCAACACTGGATTACGAAAATCACTGCTCACCGTTTCAATACTTTTCGTGATGTAGTGGATCAGTATTTATGACCGCGACTGTACAGCATCCACCCATTAAGCAGTATTACGGAGCTACGAATATTGCACTGTATTCTGGGTAATATTACGTGCCCTACTTCAAAGGTAAGTACCCTCAAGTATCCAGCAGTACCAGTGTATTCTATTACTTGGGTATTTTTCTGACAATTATCTCATCTTTCTAAACAATTCCAGCAGATATAAAGTGATAATACCAAGACACTGGATTCACATATAGAGTAAGCAATCTTTATTTCGAGATTGCTTTCGAAACTGTACTTCATTATAGCTTTACACAGACCAAAAGTGAAATTATGGATACTGAAAAAACGAAGGTAGAGATACAGAGAAAATGGATAAAGAAAATACGTAAGGAGATACAGACGGAGGAGAAAAATAAATACACCTCATTTAGAATTTTTAGTTGACAATGAGTTCTACACTAACAACACTTAGCGAATTTTAATCTAACTTTTAATTTAAGGTATTTGGGGGAAGGAGTGCTAATGGGGCTTATATTTGTCTTTAAACTGACTACTATTTCCACAGTGTTAATTATATTTTTAACCCAAGAACTTTCTGTGAATTTTTGTAAGGTGGAACTCCGGGTATGCTTTTACTTATTTGTATTATTATTATTATTATTGTTATTGATACTACTACTATTCCTGCTACTACCACTACTACTACTACTGCTACCACCATCACCCCCCACCACCACTACTACTACTACTGCTACCACCATCACCCCCCACCACCACTACTACTACTACTACTACTACTACTACTACTACTACTATTATTATTATTATTACTCCTCATTCATTTCCTTTTCACAAACGATGGAATGTCAGACAAACAAACTCAACCTGCTGTTTGTACGAGTGTAATAAGGAGGAGAGGAGACACGAGGGGCAAAACAAGGACACAAACACCCTGCACAAACACACAACAAAACACCGCAACACAATCACACCCACCGGCAGACACACAACACATTTACAACACAAATAGGGTAACCTCGCATTCACTTAACACACACACACACACACACACACACACACACACACACACACACGGGTCGAACTTGCCTTGTGACCTTGACCTTTGACCTGCAGTTCCAAAAATAAATAAATAAATAAAAATCGTCATAGGCTGCCCCACAACCATTCTTTGCTGCAACACACACACACACACACACACACACACACACACACACACACACACACAAAGAACACTGCTGCAAAACAAAAGAACACTGCTGAAAAACAAGATAACACCGCTGCAAAACAAAAGAACACCGCTGGAAAACAAAAGAACACAAAGAAAGAACACAAGGAAACAAAGAAACACCCCTAAAAATACAAAGAAATAATGTAAACAAAGAAGAGGAACACTTGAACACAAAGACACAACACAAGCCAACAAACACAGAGCCCCCACAAAACACACACACACACACACACACACAACACAAATCAACAAAACACAGAGCCATCATAACACACACACACACACACACACACACACACAATCACCACAACACACCCGCACAACAGAAGCCAACGAACACTCAGCAATATTGCGAAGGAACACAAACATCCCTCCATTACTACCCCGACAAGAGGGTAGGGTCCCGGGGCTAGGCTACAAAAAGTTAAGGCGGGTGACCAGTTACTCTTCCCTGAGCCTCATTCGGTATGCAGTAAACCCTAACCATGCCTCGAAAGCAGACCGTACACCCAGTTGAGGCACCCTGAGCCACTAAACCACCAGGCGTAAAAAAATTAACTAACTAATTAATAAATAAATAATGTCCACCATCTTCCTTTTGGGGGATGGGGAGGGAACTGAGGGACGTTTGTATGGCCAGGCAGCGACACCACCTGGCCATATCAGTGCCACCACACCAAGGCGTCCCTCTTTAGCACAATGACGAGGGAGTTAATGAAAATATAAGCTAACAGGACGACAGAGACCCTTGATCTTCCTGTGCAAACCAGAAACTGACCTATGAGAGGGAAGGAAGGGAAGTGATTCAGGACAAGACACAGAAAGCAAATACCAGAACACCACACCAGAACACCAGAGCTCGAATTCCCGTCGGTTAAGGAAGCTCCCTAACACCTCTTCCTTTGTGATTTATTTTTGGATAAGGCTGGTTAATAGTCTTCTTGTACGTTATTTCTGCAAAGTATTCCGATGTTGGAAGGAGTTATATAATGCAGAATAGGACAGGGGGGTGTAATACAGAAAATAAATCGCTTGGGAAAAGGTGTTAGGGAGCTTCCTCAATCGACGAGAATACGGGCCCACAACACAAGAGCAAAAACACAAGAATAAACACAGAATAAATAAGTAACAAGGCATTTAAGGAACACAAGCAACACAAACACGTAACACAACACACATTAGCCTCCAAAGTCAACACAAACAAAACAAAAGCAACACTGAGTCATCACGTAACAACCAAGGGAATTACGGAACCCAAGCAACACATTTAAACACCAATTACCACATAAACAAGTAACACAAACAACACAGCCAAGCAAAACAAGAGTGGAAAAGAAATATGCCTAATACACCAAGAAGGAATAATTCGAGGGTCTCAGATGGTCGTGAGAAACAGGCCCTAGGAAGCAATGAAATATTATCTATCTGTGTATTTATCTATCTGCCTATCTGTAGTATCTATCTATGTCTGTCTATATCTATCTATCTATTGATCTGCCTATTTGGATATTCAATTATCTAAATATCTATCCATAATTTATCTACCTATCCGCATACCTTTCTATCTATCTACGTCCATCTATCAATCTATCTATCCTCACTCCCATAAGAAGCGTAGGGACCCGGAGATAGGCTACTTAATCCAGACATCTGTGACCATCCTCACGCATCCCTGAGCGGCATTTTGTTGATTAAAAATCTTAACAGTTCCTCAGATTTAAACCCTTATACCTAACATCCGGCTGAAGCGATTTAGTCTACTAGATCACCAGGCGTCCATCTGGTGATATGGTTACCACCCAGCGTAATAAATGGAAAGACACGGGATAAGTTACGAGAAGTAGGTTGTTACGGGACACCGGTGGGAAGTGGCTCAGGGTCACATTAAACAACGGAACACCTTCAGAGAGTGTTCCGTGCTCCTTTGACTCACGGAACACAGGTGAGAGTCCCGTACTACACTTGGGGGGGGGGGAACGGGTAGTGATCATTTGCACGACGTAACACCTGCGGGAAGTTCAGTGTTCAAGGTGTTACGGCGCGTCTTGAACAACCACCGTACGTGTTCAGAGAGTGTACGTGCCTTGGAGAGAGAGAAAAGTTGGAACAGACTGGTTTAACCCCTTCAGTACGATGGTGCGCTATTTATTTTACTCCTTATGAGGGAAAAAGAGGTAAGGATAATGATGATGATGATGATGATGATGATTTTTTACAGAGAGAGAGAGAGAGAGAGAGAGAGAGAGACGCTCATACATATCAACATTCTTTTAATATAATGCATTGACAGTGCCTGGGGGGGGGGGCCAGACGAGTAACTGGCTTGGCACTTTCATTAGATTTGCGTGTGTGTGTGTGTGTGTGTGTGTGTGTGTGTGTGTGTGTGTGTGTGTGTGTGTGTGTGTGTGTGTGTGTGTGTGTGTGGCGTTAGCCGGAACAGAATCCTAGAGTTTTTCCAACCATGAGAAGGTTAAGGAAGGTCACTAACACCTTTTCCTAAGCGATTTATTTAGCTCATTACTCCTTATTACCCTTTTCAGTGCCACATAAACTCTTCATACATCGCCATACTCTGCATAAATAAACGTAAATATAGTAATCAATCATAAACAAATAATAAATCGCTCAGGAAAAGGTGTTAGGGAGACTCCTTACCCAACGAGAATACATTACTGCTGTGTTATTGTATTTTATTTTTATTTTTACTTAATTTCAACTATTTTCTATTATTTCTTTATGTTTTCTTTATTTTTGCTTTGATAATGTGATAAATATTTTGCTTTACCCTTTTCTTATTTCTTCTAATTCGTTTCTTTAATCTTAATTCTCTCTCTCTCTCTCTCTCTCTCTCTCTCTCTCTCTCTCTCTCTTTTAATTGATCTCTTTGAATTCCTATTTTCACATTTTTCGTTCTCTCTTTTTTTTTTTTTTTTTTTTTTTTTTTTTTTAGGGGGCGGAGGTCTTCTGAGTTTCCTTTGATGCTCTTACTGTCTTTTTTTTTTTACCTTTTTTTTTTTTTACTGTTCTAGTTTTTTCTGTTACGATTTTTTTCCGTTCTATATAACTTTTTCAATAACATCTGCTCTGTTTTTCATTTTTGTTTTGCTGGTCTAATTCTTACATTCAAATTCTCGTCTCTTTTTCTTACTCTTTAATTTGTGGTGGAATTTGTTATTACTGGGTTCATTTTTCTGTGTTCTGCTGTTCATTCTGTGTTCTTTTTTTTTTCCTAGTTGTTCTTTTGTGCTGTAGTCTTTGTTATTTATTTTCGTTGTTTTCATTGCTTTGTGTGTGTGTGTGTGTGTGTGTGTGTGTGTGTGTGTGTGTGTGTGTGTGTGTGTGTGTGTGTGTGTGTGTGTGTGTGTGTTTTAATTTCCACTGTTTATATTTCCCTCTCTGTGTTCTGATGTTCTCTCCTGTGTTCAAATTTCCTTGTTTGTGTTGTAATGTTCTCTCCTGTGTTCATATTTTCCTTGTTTGTGTTCTAATGTTCTCTCCTGTGTTCATTTTTTCCTTGTTTGTGTTCTAGTGTTCTCTACTGTGTTCATTTTTTCCTTGTTTGTGTTCTAATGTTCTCTCCTGTGTTCATTTTTTCCTTGTTTGTGTTCTAATGTTCTCTCCTGTGTTCATTTTTTCCTTTGTGTTCTAAATGCGTTCAAAATTACCCTCGTGTTCTGATTTTTATTTCATGGTCTAACTGGCTGCCTGTGCTCTAATTAATGCTTTTGTATTTTTCTTTGTTTTTGTGTTATTATTTCATTTCTACTATATCAAGGCAACTATTATTATTATTATTATTATTATTATTATTATCATTATTATTATTATTATTATCATTATTATTATTATTATTATTATTATCATTATTATTATTACTACTACCTCCCCCAAGGAGGTTATGTTTTACCCCGCGTTGGTTTGTTTGTCTGTCTGCTTGTCTGTTAGCAGGATTATTCAAAAAGTTATGGACGAATTATAATGAAATTTGTGGAAGGGTGGGCCATGGGCCAAGGAAGAAATTATTAAATTTTGGGCTGGATCCGGGTCCTGATCCGGAGTATCCCGCACACTATCTCTAAATGTTCTCAATGAATTTCAATTAAATTTTTTTTGGAAAGGTGGGTCATGGACCAAGAAAGAATTTATTAAATTTTGGGGCGGATCCGGATTCGTTTTAATGACAACGGCACCGACGGAGGTATGCGCTCTCTGTGTGTGCTTTCTGGTTTTTTCTTCTTCACTGTCTTCTCTATTAGTCTTCTTCATTTATCTATTTTTTTTTTTAATACACTTCGTCATTTATCTTTCTCTCTGGCTCCTATGGATCATAGGCCTGGGAGTTAATTCAAGGCTCTAATTTTTTTTTTTTTTTTTTTTTGAGTTTTCGTATTAAATAAATACAATCAGTCGCCATTTTTTGGCGTTTACGTGTTCCATATATACAATCAGTAGACTTTTTTTTTTTTTCAGAGTTTTGGTATTCCACAAATAAAATGAGCTTTTTTTTTTTTTTTTTTGAGTTTTCGTGTTCACTAAATAAAATCATTTTTTTTCCTTTTCAACACGGTGGCGAAATTACAAGCAGACCATTTGTCGCCTGCGGGAGGGGGCGGGGGTGGGATTTAATTCATTTTGGAGGGATTGAGAGGGATTAGCGGGAATTACCGGCGTCCACCTAGCGTGTCGGATTTAGCGGAAGTGGAGTGTCATCACCTGTCGGGGAAAAAAAAAAGCGAAAAAATATAAATGCTCCCGAAAAAACGAACTCAGGTGTAACACAAATAAAAAAATAAATAAACTTAATTAAATCTTTGACCAGGAAGGTATAGCACAGTACTAGAAACCATTGTAATTCCCAGTTTGTACTAGTCTAAGAATTGTACAAGATCGAATTAAGAAAGAAGAAAGGCGAAAAGGAGTATTCAGAGAGTGCAAACCTCCTCACCCACCAATAGCTTCTACATACATATACTCACACATACATACGTACACACAAATACATACATACTTAGGTTGTACATATACAGTATATTCATTCATCCATAAATTTTTACACACATACATACATACGTACATACACACATACATAGGCCGTTCTGTGTACGTACGTAAGGGGCTAGTGGGCTAAGGGTCAGATACGAATATTTGACTCTGCCCTGTGACCCTGACCTTTGACATGGTTCTACGAAATAAAAAGGTCAAACCACTGATTAACCCTCAATTCTTTCACAAAATCTGGTCAAAATCGAAAGAAAAAAAGTTTGTGACTCCGTTTACTCACACACACACACACACACACACACACACACACACACACACACACACACACAGCAAAATACACCACTCGTTCTCCCTTTCGCAAGCGCAAGTGTAATTAGGCAAGAATATGGAGAAATCATAGGCTTCCCGATTGTGTTTTAGTGTTTAAGCGTTATTTTTTTGCTATATTCTCTCTCTCTCTCTCTCTCTCTCTCTCTCTCTCTCTCTCTCTCTCTCTCATGCCCGCCGTCGCATACCGTACGGCCTGGCCTCAATAAAACAACTGCCACCCATTTCTGTCTCGAACTGGTGCAATCTATCCTTTGTTGTTCATCTGTCATAGTCGCAATGTAGCCACACACATATATACGTACACAGAAGCGGCTTGTGTATGTATGTATGTTTGTATGTATGTATGTAAGAATGTATGTATGAATGTTTGAATATATATGAAGAAACTATGTATGTACGTATTTGTGTACGTATGTATGTATGAATGTCAGAGTATATGTATGCAGAAGCTATGTATGTATGTGTATGTATGTTTGTCTGTCTATCTGAATGTATGTATGAATTTAAAAACTGCCTACAGCAAGTATGTATGTAAGTATATATTTAAAAACCGCCTGTGTATGTATGTAGAAGCTCCCTATGTATGTATGTATGTATGTATTGTACCGACAGGTGTACACACGTCTGATATGGATTTGCGACTCTAACATACACATTCAAAACAAGTACCACGCGTCCTTAAAGGCAAGTGTTCCATAAGGCCAAGGAACACCATCATCTGTCACTGGAGTATTGGCCCTCCCCTACCCAGTGCTTCGGGCAAGGGAATAGATGTGTAGTGTGAAGGGGGAAAAATGCCTGTGGAAATTAGTATGAAAAAAATTAGCCTAGTGTTATTATCTCTTTCTCACACTGTCTCATCATTTCAATACCTTTTTTTCTTTAACTTGGCCTAAAATTGTCATCTGTCCTTACTGAATGCTGAGTTTAATATCGCAGTTAACACGAGAATGTAGTGCTAGTCATGAGGAAGTGCTGTGGAAAGGATACAGCCACGATACCCGCCTACCCCTTCTACTTACCTACCCCCACCTACCACACATACACCCACCTACCACACATACACCCACCTACCACACATACACCCACCTACTACACATACACCCGCCTACCACACATACACCCACCTACCTCACATACACCCACCTATCACACATACACCCACTTAACTACAATACCCCTATCTACCCCCACCTACTTCTTATTACCTCATCTACTGTCTACCCTTATCTTCTCTCTCTCTCTCTCTCTCTCTCTCTCTGCCTCACCGTATAGCACCACACGGCTCAGCAGCGTCACATTCTGATCCTCCCCCGTCCCCCACCTGCCTCACCCACCACCTAAACCTGCCTTACCCAGCAACAGCTCCAGCCTCACCAACCTGCCACGCCACTTTTCCTGCCTCGCCACTTCCGCTAACCTGCCTTACTCACATAAACCTGCCTCACCTATCTAAACCTGTCTCCATCCTGCCTCACTAGCCTGCCTCATCCAGCTATCCCTGCCTACAACCTGCCTCTCCAACCTCCCTCACCAGTCTTCCTGCCTCACCGCTTCCTCCAGCCTGCCTCACCCACCAAAACCTGCCTCACCTAGCAACAGTATCTGCCTCACCAAGCTGCTTCCAACCTACCTCGCTGCACTTCCGGTCTCGCACTTCCGTAAAACCAACCTAACAGTAATTCCCATTTTAATTGCTATTTTTTACCTGTCAAAAAAAAAAGTATATAGAAAAAAGACTAAAAAATGAAAAAATTAGTCCCATGTCTTCCAGTATCCCAAAGCACAACCCGGAAGTAGCTTAAGTACGGGTTATAATTCCCTTTTTTATTGCTGAATTAATCTGACTAAAAGCGAAACGCGAAAATACACAGAAAAAGAATGTGACAAAAAAAAATATGCAAAAAAAGGACTAAATTACCCCCATCTCTTCCGGCCTCCCATAGCACAACCCGGAAGTGACCTAAATAGGGGTTCCATAATCACCAAGACGTCATGCGGAACGGTGGTGAGTGTTTCCGGGGGTTCCATTGGCTTTCCGCTCACGTTCCGCAGAGAGAGAGAGAGAGAGAGAGAGAGAGAGCGGTGGTGGTAGTGGTGGTGGGTGCGTTCAATACAAAGCCTCACTCGCACCCACCCGTCCCTCTCTCCCTCCACCCTCCCTCAGAGAACAGTACCGCTTCTACGATACCCCGTCTTTGCGATATCCCCGGTATGCGATGGGCGGTCTGCGGGAAGCCTGTTTTTATCGTAATGCCTTGATTTTATTCTCTACGGTTTCTGTAAGGCAAAATTTTAATCGTAATACCGTAACTTGCCTCTCCTCGCAATAGCTTAATTCTGCAATAAATATTTTCCGTCAATTGTCTGCCTCTCGTTTGTCATGGTGTGTGAGAAGTAATGTCTGTGAGTTTTTTTTTTTTTTTTTTCGCTATATCCTGATTCAACAATATAAGTTTCTGAAATTGTTTGGGTCTGGATTAATTGACCGTATTTTTTTTTCCACAGTAATTCAACAACACGGTATACGATGCGAGGCTTGGCGGGTCTTTTTAGGGTAACTTTTAGGGCGACATGGAGGCGATTTGTTTGTGGCCACCCCTTAAGGGATTAAGGCGTCTGGCAAGATAGATAGATAAAGATAGATATATAGCATCTGATATAGAGACGACAAACTGTTCCTGTATATATATATTTTTTCGCAATAACTTGATTTAATAATATATAATTATCTCCAGCTGGCTCTGCGACAGTCTGGTTGGCGACAGATGGTTAATACGTGGATTTTTTATTTTTATTTTATGGCTTCTTTGATAATTTGCCTCTACTGTATTTTCTACCACCCATCACCGTCAATCAAGTTGCACTGCTGTTACGTAGCTCCTTTTTCTTGGCGATTTATTATCTTTACTGCCACTCAACATTGTCCTACAGGCTCTTTACTTCGTTTTATCGATAGACTGCATTAGTAACACTATCTATCTATCTATCTATTGCCAGACGCCTTAATTCCGTACGGGGTGGCCACAAACAAATCGCCTCCCTTAGTAACACAAAGGGGGATACGGAGGCATAACAGGCAGAAATAAATCGCTAAGGAAGACGTGTTACGGTCTTCAAAACCCACCTGTAATCTGAACCTCAAGATCGTATGCTAAATCCTTAAATCGCAAAGTGGAGTGCCAAACCCTACTTTCTGACGATCATTTATGGAAAGCCTGTGGGTACTGGATAGAGTTAGCCTGCATCCCATTTTACAGAGTGCAGTTAGCATCCATACTCCAAAGGCCAAATACGCTCCATCATTATCAAGTACTTCAAAAATAATCGTCGAAATTTTGCTGTTACGATCCAAAAAAAAAAGTAATTCTCTTGGCTTTATGCGATTATTTTTTTTGCATGCTTTTTTTTTTTTTTTTTTTTTTTTTTTAACTGTCCAAATTTCCTTTCGGCCCCCTTCATGATCACGCCAACTCTAGTGCTCTGTTCCATTTGAAGAGACGGATTTATTCATCGTAACCTGAGAGTGTCAATCCGTCCTGTCGCCATTTCGGTCCGGTGCACGGAACGGCTCTGCCAGGGTGGTTCCTTGCATGCGGTTGACGGGTCTGCTCGGCTAAAGAGACCAGGGTTACTCAACAACAGAAAGAAGTCCATCACGGTGGGGGAGACCTCTTGTATGCTGGTCTAACTAACGCCAGACCAAGACCATTTTATTCGACGAACAGTGGGTCATAGGAGCTTCAGATCCCTTTTATAGCGTCCCAGGTTTCATGACTATAATGCTTTTTCTTTTTTAGATGTATTGGACCATACTCAAAAAAAAAAAAAAAATGAATAGTCGCCTCCGTCAAAATTTTCTATTAAAAAAAAAAAAAAAAAAAAAAAAAAAAGATAAATTGAATAGTCGCCTCCGTCAAAATTTTCCTTTGATCACACCGGGACTTTCTCCAATTAGCCAGGTACAATAGGTTTTTATTTCTCTCTCTCTCCTCTCTCTCTCTCTCTCTCTCTCTCTCTCTTGCTCGCTCCAGTGACGTCCATTCTTGTCTGGTAACTGCTAGAACGAACAACACACACACACACACACACACACACACACACACACACACACACACACACACACACACATTAATGATTACACGAGGTTATCAAAACAGACAAGGTATATGTATCTATTTCTTTCTAAGTCCCAGTTTTATCCGTGAAAGGTTAAAGGCCCGTATTCTTGTCGGTTAAGGAATGTCCCTAACACCTCTTCCTTAGCGATTTAAGATACGGCTGGTTAATATCCATTTGCACGTTATGTATGTAAAGTGAGGTGATAGTAGAGGAATTTACATAACACTGAGAAGGACAGTATGGGGTATAGGCAAACTAAATCGCTCAGGGAAAGGTGTTAGGGAGCTTCCTGAACCGACGAGAATACTAGAGAAATTCACAGGGCAAAGTTATTATTTAAGCTCGACCCTGTAATTCAGTTCTGATGCGATTTGGACCAAACTTGGTGGAAGGGTAGAGGGTCAGTCAAAAACGAAGTACACTAGTCTGATTTTGATGACTGCTGGTGTAAGATAAAGGTCACAGGGCAGGTCAAATACTCGGCTCTTAGTCTTAGATAAGTGGTAGGGTGTGGTTGTTGCTCTCTCTCGCTCCTTCCTGTAATCTTAAATTTAGTCTGTCGACGTATTAAAATATATATAAATGACATACATGAAAATACTGACGTGACGCAAAAGAAAGACAAAGAAAAAAGGAAAAACTGAGAAAACGGTGCGATAAAGAAAACAAAAACAAGGACCATATGATGTAGGTTCGATGCTCATTCCTAAACAAATAAATAAATAAATAAATAAATAAATACATACCGGTAAATACAAACATATATAGAGCAATAAATATATATACATACACCCGTGAATAAAATATAAATTAATAAAGTAGCAACAAGTCCTTTATTACTCATTCTGGTGACCTGAAGGGGGTCTGGGTGTAAGAGAATTCTAAGTAAAGTTCAGACCATTTAAGCCCCAAGAGACGACCCTAAGTCCCTGGCAGCGAATTAGACCTACAATAGTTAGATTTCAGAATAATTTAGTCCCACGAGAGGTAACTTTGTGCTTAGACTGAACATGACTTAAAGGAGCTACGTAACCTAACCCAAAGCTAGTTACAAAATTGCTCCACGACACTGTGAAGAATACTGCTTAATTTTTTACTTTCCCTTATTTTCACATGTTCTTCTCTACCGCAAAACATACTAAATCTACCCACTTCCACACGAGGCCAACGTCACCACCCCAATTTTCCTGGTTTCCATAATATTCCCTCCTCTACCACAGCAGTCCTTCATCCGTAACACCTAGCTCCTTCCGCGTCATTATCTGCTAATTTATTCCCCCTAATTCCACGTCCCCACTGCTTCCTCTCTCATTAATTTGTACTGAGGACGTGCCGGTGTAATATTAGTCGTTCGGAAAAGAGGGACATAAGATACGAGTAATGCTTTAATATTAGGGAAGATAAATGTACACGCGTTTAGAGCCGTGTACAGGGGGGCTGGGGGTTCACTGTGCTCGTTTGTACACACACACACACACACACACACACACACACACACACACACACACACACACACACACACAATTGCTGATATATGGTGCATACAGAAAAACCCATAAATAAGTCACACAAACGTAGAGGGGCACACACACACACACACACACACACACACACTAATCACAAGTCCAGGGGAGCGCAAACGATATTCCGCATGCAATATCCACACACACTCACACACACACACACACACACACACACACACAGACTCACACACACACACACACACACACACACACACACACACACACACACACACTCTCACACACACACACACTCACACACACACACACACACACACTAAGGTCCATTGTTCCATTACCTTTCTGTCGATTTTCTGTTTAATCAGAATGTGATGGAGCGCCCCTGTTTGCATATAAAGGAGCCAATCACACGCACCTCTATACAAACACATATTGATGCACTCCTGTGTATATTGATGCACTGCTCTATACAAACACATATTGATGCACTCCTATGTATATTGATGCACTCCTCTATACAAACACATATTGATGCTTTGGGGAACGAATGGCTTTACCTGTGGATGGGATTGTGTGTGTGTTTTTGTGTGTGTTTTACCCTATGGTGCCGTGTTTTTTTATAATTGTTCCGAATGATGCTTTATAGTTTGTGTGTGTGTGTGTGTGTGTGTGTGTGTGTGTGTGTGTGTGTGTGTGTGTGTGTGTGTGTGTGTGTGTGTGTGTGTGTGTGTGCGTTGTCAAAATCTCGTCTTCAAATTTGGTTTGTAGGCAGCAGTATATTGGCGGGCGATTAGCATTCGGCTCCGGAATGTTTTTATTATTATTATTATTATTATTATTATTATTATTATTATTATTATCATTATTATTACTATTATTATTATTATTATTATCATTATTATTATTATTATTATTATACTGTGGCCCAGGTAACAGAAGCGTTATATTTTGGGATCATGTTCTTAGTAACATAACCCTTCATCATTTTAACCACACTTTAGGTAAGATGCCTGTTACCCATTATTTATTAATTATTTATTCATTTACTTATTCATTTATTGTATGACGTATATAACAAAAATATTATCTTTGCTAGGAATGGTCTAGGAAAAATAATGGTATTCCTTTTAAGTTCGGACTGGGTAAGAAAATTTTTAACTTTTTTTTTTTTTGAGTTTCTAGGCCAAAAAATCATTACTTTTTTTTTGGGGGGGGAGGGGGAGGTCTAGGGTAAAAAATTTTCACTTTTTGGAATTATAATCTAGATAATCAAATTCCTTGGTAATAATATAAAAGAAACGTCATCGAGGTGAAGGGGTTAACATGGTCCTTCGTAAATCAATAGGCAGCCATTTCCAGAGTATCTTTGAGTTTTTGTGGAGATGTTGAACTTTCCATGTTTTTATAAAGAGAGAGAGAGAGAGAGAGAGAGAGAGATTCACACATCACCTCTGTCTTTTTCTAAACACGCCACCAAACACATAAAAAGGAATCGCGTGGTCGTCAGTACACACACACACACACACACACACACACACGCTAAACAAACATTCACACATCACCTCTATCTTTCTAAACACGCCACCAAACACATAAAAAGACATCGCGTGGTCTTCAGTACACACACACACACACACACACACACACACACACACACACACACACACACACACACGTCACCCGGCCTCTCACAGGGACAACAAAGCGACTAACGCCTTTGACCTGGTTTGTTACACTACCCCACCCTACTGAGGTCATTCCTTTCTCTCTCTCTCTCTCTCTCTCTCTCTCTCTCTCTCTCTCTCTCTCTCTCTCTCTCTCTCTCAGTTCCTTAATTTCTCTCTCTCTCTCTCTCTCTCTCTCTCTCTCTCTCTCTCAGTTCCATAATCTGTAGGAATTAGACATGGATCTCTCTCTCTCTCTCTCTCTCTCTCTCTCTCTCTCTCTCTAATCTCACTAAAATGTTTCAATAAAGCGATAAAAAGATGCGTGATAAACAGCCTCCCATTCTGTCATTACGCATCAACAGTATACGTTTGAATATATGAAAAAATAAAAATAAACAGCAACTAAACAGTCATAAAAGCAGTCTGTACAAACCATTTACTGTTAACGGAATTACTCTGTTGTTAATCTATAGGTATTATATGTAGTAATAATAGGTTTTTAATATGGCAGTGATTTTTTTTGAGGAGATATATAAAAAAAAAGAAGAATTTCCTGTATTATTGTGGTGTAATAGCTAAAGAGTGGGTGAAAATGCAATTAGGATTTATTCGGCAATATTAAGTGATGATAAACGTAGTGCTTCATTGCTTTACGGTGTGTGTGTGTGTGTGTGTGTGTGTGTGTGTGTGTGTGTGTGTGTGTGTGTGTGTGTGTGTGTGTGTGTGTGTGTGTTTATTCATGTGTATATGATTTTATTCTCATTACTTTCGTTCTCAAACAGCAATGAAAAGGGCATTGGGAATATCTTAAGAGACAGGAAATGATACAACCTGCGCGAAAGAACAGACTAAAGTAAAGACATTATGGAAACTATGAAGCGCACAGAAAGCGCATACCTCCGCCC
>NC_137053.1:3047500-3050000 GCF_032717465.1 Coenobita brevimanus | reverse complement strand
CGGCTCTCCATCCTCTCCATAGCACTTCTTCATGACTAGCACCATATTCAAGGGTTGATCTATTATGACACGCAGCACTGAAGATGGAAGAGCTGGAAATTTCAGGCCAAGTTGGAGTGAAAAGGGTATAGGAAAGCACAACTCAGCATTGAAGACAGAGAGATGGATATTTTACGCCAAGTTAGAGTGAGAGGAGTACAGAAAGCCGACAAAAATATATTCAAAACACGACTCAGCATTCAAGGGAGCAATTTTAAGCCAAGTTTGAGCGAAAAGAATATAGAATAGCCCAACTCGGCATTCAGGAGGGCAATTTTTAGCCACGTTATAGTGACAGGAGTATAGAAAGATGACAAGAAGATGATCAAAACACGACTCACCATTCAGCAGGGTAATTTTAAGCCAAGTTTGAGGGAAGAGAGCACAGAAAGTCTCCCAAAGTCGACGGGAATTCGTAGGTAAGCACCGCATTTGGACCTCTCACGGTGTGCATGGGGGAGTGGGGGGAGGGGGGAGCCAAAGAGGAGGGAGGTGGGGGGATGGGGGGAGCCAAGGAGGAGGGGGGTGGGGGTGGGGGGGGAGCCACGGAGGAGCCCCCACTCTGCATGACCATTTGCATGTTTGAAGGTCACGCAGAAAAGAGCGCCCCTGCAGTAATGTCACCGCCAATGGAGCAGTTACCCCTTCAAAAAAGAAAAAAAAAAGAAAAAAAAGGAAAATTCACGCGTAGAAATCTGAGGGTCCGAAATAAGGTGATGATTATTTTTTTGAACGATCCCTTTGGTCTATTAGTTATATATTATACTTTTATTCACTTATTTTATTTATTTATTTATGCTTGTAACATGAGACTTTATTCAGCTTAGGAGGGTCCCTGATTGAGAGGGGGATTATGAAGGCAGTATTTTGCTTCTTTTATCATGACTAGTTTCTTCTAAGGTTAAGAAAATGGGATAGAGAGAGCTATAATAATAATAATAATAATAATGACAATAAAAATAAAAATAATATATAGTCACTGGACCGAGTATACGACCTTTACATATATACCGTACAAATAAATAAATAAATAAATAAATAAATAAATAAATATATTAGCTTATTAATGTTTTGCAATTGCACTATTTTACTCTATACAGGTGTGACTCTTCGTGTTGGTGTGGTTAGAGGCAATCTCCATTAGAGCATGTTGTATATACTGTCCCTATTAAGAAAGGATTGTGTTCATCTTAGGACTGCCCCCGAGAGAGAGAGAGAGAGAGAGAGAGAGAGAGAGAGAGAGAGAGAGAGGGAGAGAGAGAGGGCGGCATTTCAATCTCTCCCCCTTTT
Organism: Coenobita brevimanus; assembly: GCF_032717465.1. Classification (NCBI taxonomy): domain Eukaryota; kingdom Metazoa; phylum Arthropoda; class Malacostraca; order Decapoda; family Coenobitidae; genus Coenobita; species Coenobita brevimanus. The sequence goes on along the minus strand of NC_137053.1, from coordinate 3,048,671 downwards.
TCTCCCCCTAGGGATTAATTTCGTAACCCCTCTCTCCCCAAGGAATAATATCTCGCTTCACCGGAAGAAGGGGAAATTTACCTCCACTTCCCCTCACTCACCAACCCCTCCCCGTCCTTTCCTTCCTTCCCCAACCCCTTCCCATCCTTCCCTTCCTTCCTCAACCCCTCCCTTTCTTTTCCTTCCTTCCCCAACCCCTCCCCATCCCTCCCTTCTTTCCCCAGCACCCGTCCCATCCTTCCCTGCCTTTCCCAACCTCTCTCCTTCCTTCTCTTTCTTCCCCAACCCTTCCCCATCCTTCCCTCCCTTCCCCAACCCCCTCCCCATCCTTCCCCAACCCCTCCCCATCCTTCCCCAACCCCTCCCCATCCTTCCCTTCCTTCCCCAGCACCCTCCCCATCCTTCCCCAACCCCTCCCTATCCTTCCCTTCCTTCCCCAACCCCTCCCCATCCTTCCCTTCCTTCCCCAGCACTCTCCCCATCCTTCCCTTCCTTCCCCAACCCCCTCCCCATCCTTCCCCAACCCCTCACCATCCTTCCTTTCCTTCCCCAACCCCTCCCCATCCTTTCCTTCCCCAGCCCCCTCTCCTTCCTTCCCCAGCCCCCTCCCCATCCTTCCCCAACCCCTCTCCATCCTTCCCTTCCTTCCCCAACCCCCTCCCCATCCTTCCTTTCCTTCCCCAGCCCCTCCTCTCCTTCCCTTCCTTCCCCAACCCCTCCCCAACCTTCCCTTCCATCATTCTCCTCATATTCTTCCTCTACATCTCTATTCCTCCTCCTCATTCTTCCTCTCCCCATCCCTCCTCCTCATTTTCCTTCGCCCCATCCCGATGCGTAGCGTTGGGAGGAAGCGTGATCTGGATTTAGAGCGCGAGAGAAGGTTGATTTCCATGACAGATGCAAATACGGAGTCAAATCCCTTCTTCCTCATCCTTCGAAAAAAAATGACAAATGGGACCAGTGAAAGGAGAATTTTTTGAATATATTTTTTCGAAGATTTTTTTCGCCTTATCGTTTATGTCGATCCCCGTAGAATTTTTAGAGAGAGAGAGAGAGAGAGAGATTGAGGACACGAAAGGATAAATAAATAATCGATTAAAAAAAACTAAAAATGCGGAAACGAGAGAGAGAGAGAGAGAGAGAGAGAGAGAGAGAGAGAGAGAGAGAGAGA
>NC_137053.1:3030000-3042500 GCF_032717465.1 Coenobita brevimanus | reverse complement strand
CGATTTTGGATTCGTTTCCGGGGTTCTATTTTGGGTTCGTTTCCGGGGTTCTATTTTGGGTTCGCTTCCGGGTTCCATTTTGGGTTCTCTTCCGGTTTCGGGTTTGGGATCATTTCCTGGTTCGATTTTGGGTTCTTTACCGGTTTCGGGTTTGGGTTCATTTCCTGGTTCAGGTTCGGGTTCACTTCTGGGTTCAGCGTTTGGGTTCACTTCCGGTTCGGGTTCGGGCATCACACAGTTTTGCCAAATACGATTAAATTCACATCCGAAAGAGACAAAGGGATCACCATCATCATCATCACCACCACCATCATGATCACCACCACCACCACCACCACCATCATCATCATAATCAATCATCATTATCATCATCATTACCATCATCATCAATACCACCACCACCACCACCATCATCATCATGATCATCATCATCACCACCACCACCACCACTATCATCATCATCATCACCATCATCATCATCATCATCATCATCACCATCATCATCATCATCATCATCATCACCACCACCATCATCACCATAATCCCTAACCTACTTTTTACTAACAGGAGCAATAGACATCAATAGATATACGTGACCTCCAGAGGGACATAAAATATCTATAATTTGATAAACGATTGACTATGGTGTAACTGACCATCTATCTAGCCAGCTCTCTATCTATCTGGCTATCCATCTGCGTCTCTGTGTATATGTATGTAAATAAGTGTGTGTGTGTGTGTGTGTGTGTGTGTGTGTGTGTGTGTGTAGAGGCACCTGACGCATACATAAAACTAATCCCTAAGAAAATACACAAAAGTCATACTAGAAAAATACCTGGAAAAACAATCACACACACACACACACACACACACACACACACACACACACACACACACACCATTAACCAAGAACTCCAAGGTGAAACAAAATAAAGATGCATAAAATAAAGCATGATTTTTTTTTTTTTTTTGATCGTGACACTAGTGGTACTGAGAATATTATATATATTTTTTTTAAAGGTAATGAAGTGAAACGTGTATTGGACAAGTGACTGTGAGCGAGGGTAATGGGAGGTAACTTTATACGCTCTCTCTCTCTCTCTCTCTCTCTCTCTCTCTCTCTCATAAAGTCGCCCCCTGACTGAGTTCCTCCCTTCCCCACAACCTGCTTTTATAACAGTGCCTCTCATATTGAATTAGAGGGTACAACTAAGAGGGCTCCATTCTATCTCCCTATCCACCCCGTCGCTCCCTATCCACCTCCCTATCCACTCCACCTCCCTATCCACCCCATCGCTCCCTATCCACCACCTTGTTCCCTATCCACCCCGTCGCTCCCTATCCACCACCCTATCCACTCCACCTCCCTATCCACCCAAACGCTCCCTATCCACTACCCTATCCTCCCCATGCGACTAACCATTCTTGTAGCAATCCTATCCCTCTCCTTCCGCTCTCTTTCTGTCTCTCCCATCCCTCCCTTTCTCCTTCAATCCCTCTCTTTTTCATCCTTTCCTCCTCTCGGAACACCATCCCTACATCTACATCTCTCTCTCTCTCTCTCTCTCTCTCTCTCTCTTGGCATTCTTCTTCACGATCTCTCTCTTTCTCAATATTTTCTTTCCGACCTCTAAATCTGTCTTTCCTCCCCCTCCAATCCCCCCTTCTCTCTCTCTCTCTCTCTCTCTCTCTCTCTCTCTCTCTCTCTCCGCCCCATCATCCCTCCAGCCAGGCTCCAATCCAGGGTCTTATTGCCAGATGGGGGAGGGGGGAGGGGACTGTGAGGGAGGGAGGAGGCATTATCATCACTAGGAGGGGAGGGGAAGGAGAAGGGGAAGAAGTGAGGGAGGGAGGGAGGGAGGGAGGAAGGGAGGGAGGAAGGGGGAAAAGGGAATGAAGAGAGGGTAGAAAAAAAGTGGGAGGGGAGAGAAAGGGGGACAGGGGTGAGGGGAGGGGAGGGGAGTGTTCGTTTTGCTTGGATTGGAGAGAAAAGGGGAGAAGGGATGAAATATGAGGGAAGGGAGGGAAGGCAGAGAAGACAATTGGGGGGAGGGAGAGACAAGGGGGAAGGAGAGGGAGGGGGAGAGGCAGAGGGGGAGGGGGCAGGGGGTAAGAAAGAGAGGGGGTGAAAGGAGGAAGTGTTCTCATCGTTTGAGGGGAAGGGGGAGAGAGAGAATTATTTGGGGAAGAAAGGGAGGGAGGGGGAATTGAGAAGAGGGAATGGGGGACGGCGAGGAGGAGAAGGAGGAGGAGAAAAGAAAAAAAGAAAATTGGAGGATAAAGAAAGAAGGAAATAATATGGATTTGGAGTAGGCTGCGGGGAGGGAGGGAGAGATGGAGAGATGGGGGTGGGTTAGGGGAAGGAGGGAGGGATTGAGGAAACAGTGTGAGGAAGCGTCTCTCTCTCTCTCTCTCTCTCTCTCTCTCTCTCTCTCTCTCTCTCTCGTATATCTTCCAGTACATTCTTGCTACCTCCCAACAAGTTAATTAAAGGTGGGAAAGGTGCCTCTCCCAAGATGAGAAAAATCGTCTACAGGTGGCAAGAAGTAAATAAATAAGAGGTCACAGGACAAGGGGTTAATTTCCTTCCACTGGCACTCTGAGATTAAGTTGTTCCAGTCACTTAAAATACTTCATAATAATATCTCTTTAAATTTAAGGGTAAACACAACCTCAAATGACCTTATTAAGATTACGTATCCTTAAATATTACGTAACACCGATATTAATTTCCTTATGCTCCTTACACGGTAGCAGGAAGGCAAGAAGTGCATTTTTTCGTCTCCCATTCCATACCCCATCCAATAATCTCCACACCTCTCCTATCCCAAACCTCATCCAGTAATTCTCATACTCCTTCCATCCCATACCCCATCCAATAACTCCCACACCCCTCCTATCCCATATCCTACCTTCTACCTCTCCCATCCCATACCCCATCCAATTATCCCCATATCCCTCCCACCCATTTACTTCCATACCCCTCCCATCCCATATCCTAGCCTCTACCGCTCCCATCCCATACCCCATCCAATTATCCCCATATCCCTCCCACCCATTTACTTCCATACCCCTCCCATCCCATATCCTAGCCTCTACCGCTCCCATCCCATACCCCATCCAATTATTTCCATATCCCTCCCATCCATTTACTTCCATACCCCTCCCATCCCATATCCTAGCCTCTACCGCTCCCATAGCATACCCCATCCAATTATCCCCATATCCCTCCCATCCAATAACCCCCATACGCCTCCCAGCCCATGCCTCTATCCCCTACCCAACCCGACCCAGCCTGACCCAATGCATAGTCTTCACGCGACGGTCAAATTACAGGCCGCCATGACTAACCGCTCTTAAAAGTTGATTACGCTAAAGAGAAGCACAAATATCACGCTAAGCCAGGTGCAGGGGCGGCTTGGCAGGGGTAATTTGGAAGGGCTGGCCGGCAGGGGGAAAAATAACTTGCTTGCATCCAGGAAAATGGTTCGAAAAAACAACCAGAATTGTAAATGGAAATCAGATACGCTGTGCTAAAATCAGATACATTGTGTTTAAATACGCGTGCTTTGCTTGAGTGAGGGTAATAACTAAATGTGTAGCTTTAAAGGCAAGCTAAACAGTGAATATTTTAAGCTCAGAGTAAGCTTCATCAAAATGGTAATACAACAGCAGAAAACGAAACATTACGGTGCTAATTTTGTTCATTATCAGTCTCCTGCTTGGGTGGGGCTAAAATGGTCAGGTAATTTAGCAGGTGAACACAAAAATTTAGATTATTATTTAGGCTGATGTGGTTGGAATATAACTCTGATTTTTTTGTTTCAGAGATGATATGAAGGCTTGTGTGGGAAGCTCCGGATCTGTCACGGTACAAGATGGCGGGTCTGTGGTGCTGTCTGGAAGCGACGCAGGCCTTGCACCAGTTTCACCACACTTAACACCACTCTCCCCACACCTAACACCAAGCGCCTCACCCCTAGCACCAGCTCCCCCAAGCCTATCACCAACCTCACCACCTTTAGCACCAGAGTCCCTACGCCCACAACCCGTCTCGTCAAGTATTTCATCGTTTATCCCACGTTCTATGCGGCTTCGGTGAGAAGTGCAAAAAGAAGTTGGTCCTAAAAGATAGGCAAATTACTGAAAACTTGGAGGTGATTTAGTACTACATAATGAGTAAAATAAAGGCGTTTGAGTGTAAGAATAAAGGTAAATTAGCGTGATTAGTACTGAAGGTGAGAAGGACTATGAGACAGTACCAGGAGTGAGACTGGCCACACGACAAAGCAGATGTGAGTGAAGTGTCGAATCATCATCAACTTAACCAACAACGAGTAAGAATTGTTAATTGATGAGCAACTTAAATGATGAACAACGAGTAAGAAAAGTTGTTCATTAAGCAGGAACTTAATAAAAGGTGTAAAGAAAAAAAAATCATCAAAAGAATTATGAAAACTGAGTGAGGCAAAATTTCGGCACTCTGAAGACCCGAGACTCCCTCCTTCTCTCCCTCTGCCTCCCTCACACAAGATGCTCCAAGTGCTCCCCCTCTGCTCCTCCTCCTCCTCCTCCCCGCTCCTGCTTCACCTTCTGCTGCTCCTACTCGTCGCAGCGTCGCCCTGGCTCCTTCCTCCTGCTGCGGGTAAGTATGCGAATTATCTTTGTTTACACTATTCACTGCAATGACTTTTTTTAGCGCTCAAACTCGAGGGAATGTGGAAGTAATGTATAGCTTGTCGTGTGTGTGTGTGTGTGTGTGTGTGTGTGTGTGTGTGTGTGTGTGTGTGTGTGTGTGTGTGTGTGTGTCACCAGTATAAGTGAATTAATTTTGATCTCATTTGAACGAAACATGGTAGAAGGGTTGACGGTCAGCCAAAGAGCAAGTGGTATGATTTGGGGAACATTAGGTCAAAGATTAAAGTCAGTAATTCAATCAATCTTGATCCGATTCAGACCAAACGAGGTGGAAGGGTTTAGGGTCAGCCTAGGAGTACGTAATCTGATCTTGAGAAGAGGTCAGATGTCAAGGTCAGTAGGTAAGGTCAACTCAAACAGTTCTGACCCAATAACCTGCTGGACTAAGACTCGAGCAAAAGATGTCGCTCCTGTTTCCTGTCTGATAGTTTAATTTAGGATGATGATGATGATGATGATGATGATGAAGATGATTTTTTTTTATACAGGGAAGATGGAACGATGATTATGGTGATGATGATGATGATGGTGATGACAGTGTTCTTATATTAAAATACGGTATTTCACTGTAAGTGTATGGTGCAACAGAGAGGAAGTTGCAATGAAAGACATTGTATTATCATTTCCAGATGACTCCTCTGCACAATCACTCCTTATCACCACACACTACCTCTTATCAGCAATATTATCGTTATCACCATCCGCTATATATCCTGCTTGGTGTATAAATAAGAGTTTTCTGTGACCGTCCACCTGCGTCGTCAGAGATGGTGAGATGGATTTGTTATAGTGTCCTCTCTCTCTCTCTCTCTCTCTCTCTCTCTCTCTCTCTCTCTCTCTGTTTCTTTTTAATTGGCCTTTCCTCAGATGCACTCACTGTGAAATATGTTTTCCTCTCAAGCTTTTTTTTGTCTCTCTTTAATTGGCATCTCTCTCTCCCTCTCTCTCTCTCCCTCTCCCTCTCTCTCTCTCTCTCTCTCTCTCAAATTCCCAGTGCTTCTCGCTTTTCTCTGGGCATTCACTTCCTCTTTTTATCTCCTCTCTCACTATTTTTCACAAACTTTCCTTCCCACTTCTTTCTCTCTCCTCTTGTGTTTTTTTCCTCTTCCAACAGTCCTCATTTTTCGTCTATATTTCCTCTGTGCCTCTTTCTCCCATACAATTTTCCTTCACTTCTTACTGTCTCGTTCCTCCTCTTCTCTCTCTCACCTCCTCAATTTTTCTCTCATTTCTTTCTCCACTCCTTCTTTCTCTTGTAATTTCCTGACACTCTCTTGTATTCACTTATCTTCCTCGTTTTTCACTTCCTGCATCATTAATCTCGCTCAGTGACGCCTTCTTTTGTCTTTCCTTCTCTTTGTCTCTACTTCTCTTTCTCGCCCTCTCTCCCGTTCCCCCTTCAACCTACTTATATTCTCCGTCTATCTGTCTGTTAATCCATCTATCTAGCCATCCACTCCCTCACTTTATTCACCCCCTTCCTTCATTGTCTTTATCCTCACCTTATATTTTTCTTCCCGTCCCTCCACCTTCTCACTCTCTCTCTCTCTCTCTCTCTTTTTTCGTCTTCATCCCCACTTACTTCCTCTGTCTGTCTGTCTGTTTGTCTCTATCTATCTACCTGTCTCTGTCTCTCTCTCTCTCTCTCTCTCTCTCTCTCACACACACACACACACACAAACACACACACACACACAAACACACACACACACACACACACAGCATTACCCCATCTCCCTCTTCCTCTCCCCTTTCTTCTCCCCCTTTCCTCTCCTCTCCTCTCCTCCTTCTTCAAACTTTCCCTTCCTTCCTGCCTCTATATCTTCCCTCCCTCCTTCCCTCCCACTTTTTCCTCCCTCACTCTCTCCCTCTCTCTCTCCGGGGCAATCGCATCCAACTTTCCCCTCCCCAACTTACGAGACTCAGCCCTCCCCACCAGCTTGACTCTTCCTCCTGCAGAAGTCTCCCCCCCAGGGTGTTTAGTTCCCACGGGTGAGATTAGAGAGGACGCTGGGGATGGGGGAGGGGAGGGGAAGGATGTGGGATGTGGGTGGGGAGGGGAAGGATATGGGGTGTGGGTGGGGAGGGGAAGAATGTGGGCTGGGGTGGGGAAGAATGTGGGGTGGGTTGGGGGAAGGATGTGGGGTGGATGGGGAGGGAAGGATGTGGGGTGGGTTGGGGGAAGGATGTGGGGTGAAAATGGGGCGGTGGGGTGCAAGCGAGAAGGGTGTGCATAAGTGGCTGAATTTTGAGAAATGTGTTGCGTGATCTATTTATCTATCTATTTATTTATCTATCTATGTGTGCATGTGCGTGGAGATAGATGGTTACAGAGATGGATAAACAGACATACAGACAGGACAGACAGACACACAGAGACAGACAGACAGACATGCAGATAGACAGATATTCGAAGTGAGCAGAATGGGGTTGGATGGGAATGGGGAGGTGAGTGGCGGTGGCGGGTGGCAGAGAGAGGTCATGAAACTTCTGGACGTTGGTGTGTGAAAGTGGGAGGTTTTGGGGGGGTCTGTGAGCGTGAATATATGTGGGGAGGAGCCTGGAGGGGATGGGGGAGAAATTATGGAGGGAGGGGAAGGCTGTGGGATGGATAAGGAGTGGGAGAGTAGGGGAGGTTGGAGAACTTTGTGGTGGTAGCGGGGGGCTATGTGTGAGGAGTGCGTGATTGTGGTTGACAGTGGTGTGGTGAATTTTTATGCGATGTAGGGAGTGAACTTTAGGTAAGGAGAGGTTTTAGGGTAGTTTGTAGACGGGGGAAGGTAGAAAGTAGACAGAAGATAGAAGGGGAAAGCTACAGGGAAGGTAAGGGGGTGAGGAGGTGGATGGAACTGAGGAGAAAGTGGATGGCAGTAAGGTATGAATGAGGGGGACCCATGAATGAAGACTGGTGTGTGTGTGTGTGTGTGTGTGTGTGTGTGTGTGTGTGTGTGTGTGTGTGTGTGTGTGTGTGTGTGTGTGTGTGGCGAAGAACAGGAGAAAGGATTGGGAGAGCGAACAGTAAGGTGTGAGGTATGTATTCTAACGAACGGCTAGTATATGCCTAACACGGGTGAGTACCCTTATCATACAGGTCTAACCATAATTTTAATGATCCAATAGGCCACCTGAGGACCACTACTTACCTCCTGGGGAAATGGCCCTCTCCCACCCAACACCTGAGGCATGTGTATAAGTGTGGAAAGCCTTTGGAACGCAGGGTGAGGGGTGTATGTGGGGAATGTGTTGTTTTGGCTGTGTTTGTGAACAGTGGAGTCTGGATATGATATGATGCTGAGGGTAGCCTGGCAGGGTATGAACGTATGAAATTGTTTGTTAAGGATATTCATTTCTCTTCGTTTTTCTCTTCTCTTCTCTTCCCCCTCCCTCTCTCTCTTTCACACACACACACACCGACCCAACACCACTCTTCCCCCACTTCCTCTCACCGCGCCTCATCCCAGCCTCCCTTCGACTGTGATAGATAAACCTCATCCATTTCTCTCCCGCCCTCCCTTCCCAAACTCGATATCCCCTACATTCATAAGTCAATCTGAAGGTGAAAAAGGGCCTGGGGGGGGAAAAGAAAAACGCGCGACCCCTCTCCATCCCAAAATTCCTCCCCTCCCAAATTGCCCTCTCCCAAATACCTATCTCCCAATTTCCCTCCCCACTGGGTCCCCCCTCTCTCTCAAAATGGGCCCCCTTCCCCCTGCTCCTCCCATCCTAAACGCCCCCCCCCTCCCATAAGCCACTCCTCCAAAAAGATCCCCTTCTCAAACGACCCAACTCCTTAGGTTTCACTCCCAAACGACCCCCTCACAAATGACTCCCTCCAAAACCACTCCCTCCCAAACAACTAGCTCCCATATGGCTCCCTCCCAAGCGACCCCCTCACAAATGACTCCCTCCAAAACCACTCCCTCCCAAACAACTAGCTCCCATAAGGCTCCCTCCCAAGCGACCCCCTCCCAAATTACCACTCCACAAAAAGACTCTAAAACGATCCCCTCCCAAACATACCCTCCCAAACGAACCCCTCCCATACGACCCCCTCCCAACTCTCCCTCCCAAACTCTCCTGCCACACGACCCCTCCCTAACGACTCCCTCCCAAACTCTCCTCCCACACGACCCCCTCCCAAACAACCCCTTCCCAAACAGCCCCCTCCCAAACTCTCCCTCCCAAACGACCCTCTCCCACCTTCTTCGCCCCCTCCGCCTCCTTCAGCGCCCCCTACGGTAATTGGGGAGGTTATCTTGTTCGGCGGGGGGGGGGGTCGGCATCCATCTCCCGGAGGTTCGCGGCGGGGCAGAGGGTTCACCGCTTCACCCCGAGGACGTGTTGTTGTTGTTGCTGCTGTTGTTTTTGTTTTAATTGTTCCCTAGACGATTTTGTTTAAACCGTTCCGAGTCATGATTTCTCTCTCTCTCTCTACACACACACACACGCACATAAACTATCTACTTATCTATCTATCTATCTACCTATCAATCTATCTTATCCATCTATCTATCTATCTATTGTTTTCTATAGCTTAGGGGGAGACTTGCCAAAACAGCGAAAGTTAGGTACAATTTATATGATGGACGATAGATAGAGCCTAAATAGATAAAGTCGAAAGTATGGAGGATAGGTATAGTTTGAATAGATAGTCCGTTCCCTAAAAGAAGAGGAGGGGTTGAGGGATGTGTGGGGTGGGTGGGAGGGGGTTGGGGGATGTGTGGGGGTGGGAGGGGGTTGAGAGATGTGTGGGGGTGGGAGGAAGGGGGTAGAGGGATGTGTGGAGGTGGGAGGGAATTGAGGGATGTGTGGGAGGGGAGGAAAGGGGTGAGGGATGTGTGGGGGTGGGAGGGGTTGAGGGATGTGTGGGGGTGGAAGGGGGTTGAGGGATGTATGGGGGTGGAAGCGGGGTTGAGGGATCTGTGAGGGTGGGAGGGAATTGAGGGATGTGTGGGGGTGGGAGGAAGGGGGTGAGTGATGTGTGGGAGGGGTGGGAGGGGGTTTGAGAGATGTATGTGGAGAGCGATGAGATTACCAGCTTTTCCCAGGCAAGTTTGTGATAATGTTCTCCTCTGTCAGTGACCCAGGAGCAAAACAAATGACCTTGACCTTGACCCTCGCGGAGTTTAAGGTCTTTTACCCTTGTCTTGGCCCTGATTGCATCCCCCAAGACAGTATGTTGCTAATTTTGGGCGTATGTTGCATGGTTCTAGGGATTCTGTGTGTCGTCTTTCTTGAATTGTGTTGCATATCGTATTGCATTTCAGTATCTTTGTGTATATTATTGATCCAAGCTATGTTGATATTAAAACTCTCTCTCTCTCTCTCTCTCTCTCTCTCTCTCTCTCTCCCTCTCTCTCTCACACACACACACACACACACACACACACACACACACACACACGAAAGGATGTTAAATTGTATTATGCCAAACAAATCGCTCCCTTGCCACCTAGGAAATGGCCATGTATTCTCTCTCTCTCTCTCTCTCTCTCTCTCTCTCTCTCTCTCTCAAAAGGGGGGTGGGGTAAGAGGGGGGGGGTCCATAAATCCTGCCAAACCCGGAACTTGAAACAACACACCCCTGGCATAAATTTCAGGGGGAGAGCCTCATATGCGAAATCATGAGCTGTGTTTGTTGTCAGAAGCAGAAATTACCAAGAGAGAGAGAGAGAGAGACGCCAGAAATAGCGAGATGAGAGATGGCGGGTGGAGGGGAAGGAGGCAGGAGGAGATGAGAAGGTTAGAGGTGGAAGAAAGGAGGTTTGGTATTCCTAGGATGGAGAATGATGGAGAGGGATGTGGGAGGGATGGTGGCGAGGGATAGGGGTGGTATGGTGAGGGATGGGGATTGGTGGTGAGGGGTGGGGATTGGTGGTGATGAGTGGGGGATGGCGATGAAGGGTAGACGTGGTTTGGATGTGGATGGATGAAAATGAATGAGACACACAGGTGAGCGACAGAGGACGATTGTGGAAGGTGGATGCTGATTACAGGTGATTGGGACGGTGGTCAGGTGTTTGGGTGGAAGGTGAGAGGCAGGGCAGGGATAAATAAATCTAGAGGCTGTATGTATCTTCCCAGCAGTATTTTCGAGTGACATTCTAGTTTTTTTTTAACATTATTTTTTGGCGCCAATTTTTCGCTCTTATGTGGATTTCTTTTATATCCTAATTTTAATGTGCGTGTATAATTTATTGGATCTTTTGATACCTTGTTTACAGCCACGATAAACAGGATTTTGGCGCAAACATACCCGAATGCGACACACACACACACACACACACACACACACACACACACACACACACACACACCAAATAAAACACACACCCTAACTCCTCTGGGTGTACTGTTTCCCCAGTTGAGTCTTCAGCTTTTTCTCCTTTCTGTTCCCTCCAAGTCATCAATCTTATACAGACTCGCTTTATCCTGCCACAGAATTACTTACACTCCTTCCTTCAACCCATCCTTCATAAAACTTTCTCCTGTTTTATCTTTGACCATCCTTCCCTCCAGACCTTCCAGCCAGACCTTCCTTATTCCTTGATCCTTCCTTCCTCTCCCTCTACGCTGTCTCTTCAGTTAGTAATCATTATTTTCCTTCCATCTTTCTTATTGTTTGCCCATCTTTCCTCAAAACTTTCAAATGTAATTCCACTTGATCCTTCTGCCTAAACACGGGCCTTCCTCCCTCCCTTCCTTCCTTCCCTCTTCCTTCCTTCTTTCTTCTTTCTTCCCTCCTTCTTCCTTTCCTTCTTCCTCCTCCCTTCCTTTCCTCTTCCTTCCTTCTTTCCTTTCCTTCCTTCTTTCTTGCTTCCTTTCGTCCCTTCCTTCTTCTTCCTTCCTTCCTTTTCTCCTTTCTTTGACCCACCGACAGGACCGATATAGATGTTGCTGTTTGCTTTCCTTTGTACTCCTTTTACTCTCTTTTTCTTCTTCCTTCCTTCCTGTCCTATCTTCCTTCTTCCTTTCACTCTTTCTGTCTTCCTTGCTTCCTTCCTTCCTTTCGTTTCGTTCTTCCTGTCCCTCTAAGTTATCTTTAAAATGCATAATTCTCTCTCTCTCTCCCTCTCTCTCTCTCTCTCTCTCTCTCTCTTTATCTATCTATCTCTCTGTTCATCCATCTACTCGTCTTCCGCGTACCCATCCACCTAACCTAACCAACCAAAACTTCCTCTTCCTTGTCCTCTTCCTCGTCCTCTTCTTCCTCCTCCCTCCTTCCGCCCGTGATGAGGACAGAGGTGACGTGCTCGCGAGACCTCAGCGAGACCTGGACTGTCAGGCATTTGTCACGTCATGTCGAGAAACAGGACCATTTAAATTTATCTGACAGTCTCGGAGACGGGCTCAGTTTTTCTTTGTCAGAGTCCAACATGGGGGACTGGGAAAGCTGGCAAGGTACTCTGGCTAGTTTTTGTAATAATAATAATAATAATAATAGTAATAATCATAACCGCAATAATGATGATGATGATAATAATAATAATAATAATAATAATAATAATAATAATAATAATATTAATAATAATAATAATAATAACTTAGGTAACCAAAGAACGATTGGGGTAGCGATCATGCACAGTCTTTGTCACTCACGGTCATATACAAAGCGGCCCTGGGGAGTCCCTAACACCTGTTCCTAAGCGATTTATTTTGTACGTCACACCTCAATATATATATATATATATAGATAGATAGATAGATAGATAGATAAATAGATAGATAATATATGTGTGTGTGTGTTTTCCCTTGTGTACGCCAGCGTACTCCCCGCGGCTCCAAGTGACAAGAGGGGAGGG
>NC_137053.1:3022500-3025000 GCF_032717465.1 Coenobita brevimanus | reverse complement strand
GGCTTGGGAGAGGGGAGAAGAGGATAGAAAAGAGGGGAGGAAGAAGGGAGAAGGGAGAGGGGAATGAGGGAAGAAGGAAGGGAAGGAGGAGAGGACAAGAGATTTAGAACAGGAAGAGATGAGAAAAGGCGAAGTGACTGAGGAGGAAAGTTTGGGAGAGGAAAATGGAAAAGCGTGGGAGGAAGATGGAGGAGAAAGAGAGAGAGAGAGAGAGAGAGAGGAAGTAGGGATGAGTAAGAACAGGAATGAGATGATGAAGGAGGGAACTTGAAACACACACACACACACACACACACACACACACACACACACACACACACACACACACACACACAAGGAGTTCTGAGATGCGATTGAGGTGAGAAGAGAGAAGAAGAATTAAAGGAAAATGTAAAGCCATAGAAGACGAGGAATTGGTAGGTGAGAAAGAGGAAGAAGAAGAAGAAGAAGGATTACACAGGATTACACAGGAAAGCAAACAGCAACAGACCTTATGGTCCTTTCGAGGCTGCTTGTTAGAGAAAGCTATGACTACAAGATCTAACTCTACATGTTGAAGGATAAGGATAGGAAAGCAAGAAGGCTCCCCCCACCACCAAACCCTCCAGGAAAAAGTGAGAAAAACCACCATGCAGCATGGAAAAACTGACATGGAAATTTTATAGGAAACACTGGAAAGGAAAAGTCACATTCTATAATACTTTATCTATAAGCTACCCGATAGAGTAACCTGAAAGAGAAAGTAAACAAATAAAATAATAGTTACGGCATGACATTATAAACCGGTTACATTGAGTTAATGGGAAGTCTGTGGACATAACGTGGAAGGAGGAGGAGGAGGAGGAGGAGGAGGAAGGAGAATCGGAAGCAGAGGAGGAAGAGGAAGAAGAAGCGGAAGAAGAGGAAGAATCAAAGAGGAAACAGGGATGTTGAGGGATTCCAAAAGAGCCTCAGCTTTTCTCTGACACGGAACTTTTACGCTATTTTTATCGCGGCTGAGGAAGGGAAGAGGAGGAGGAAGAGGAAGAGGAAGGAGGAGGGGGAGGAAGGAGGAGGGGGAGGGAGAAGGAGGGAGGGGGAGGGGAACGGGGAGAGGAAGAAAAGAATGAGGGCAGAGAAAAGATGTAATGAGGAGAGGGGAGAGCAGGAGAGGATGGGGGGGGGAAATGAGGGGAGGAGAGGAGGGGAAAGAGGCGAGAACGGAAGGGAGGGAGGAGGGGAGGGAAGGAAGAGAGGGGGGTGTTTGTAGTGGTGGGGAAAGAGGCGAGAACGAAAGGGAGGGAGGAAGGGAGGGAAGGAAGAGAGGGGGGTGTTTGTAGTGGTGGGGAAAGAGGCGAGAACGAAAGGGAGGGAGGAGGGGAGGGAAGGAAGGGGGGGTTGTAGTGGGGGGAGAAGAGGCATGGGACAGGATCTGATGGCGTGAAACGATTTCCGAAAAGTGGCTATTAACCCCGTCACTCCGAGGACCTGGGTTTTCTGTTATTCTTTTTGGCACCGGGTCATTCTATTCAGCTTTGGGGTTGTTGTTGTTGTCGTTGTTGAGTATTCCTGGTTTGTATGACCGAGCAGACCCATCAATCGCAGGTAACCAATCGTACCAACAGGGTCGTCCCGTATTGTGAATCGATGTCCCCTTCCAGTAGACTGAGCTTCACCACAGCGAAGCGCGGGGAAGAGTGTGGAGGTTTGGTTCCTGGATGGACGCCGCATTCACGTCTCTCCTAACAGTTGACATGGACACCATAGTAGGCTCCATCTCACCCCGTTATTTGGTTACATGGTTACCACCCAGCGAGGAAAACGGTATCCTTTGTTACAGGAAGCCACTGGACTTGTCATTCAGTGTAGTCACCTAAAGGCAGCACTACATCAAGTGAGTGGATGATGGGCGCCCACACCTACCAGTAACTTTGGGAAAAAGACTCAGAGTGACGTTTGGCTGTTACATGGAAAAGGGAAAGAAGGGGAATATATGGGAAAAAAAACTGAAGAGGAAAAAAACATGTGGAAGAAAATGTATTGGTGTTATTTGGATGGAGGGGTATGTAAAGTAAATGGCTCTTTTTTTTTGTTTTTTTTTTCAATGTTTATATTCAGCCTTTAGCATCGAAATCGTCCGGGAAGGGTGGTGTAGGGTGAGAGGGAGGAAGGGTGAGAGGGAGAGAAGGTGAGGAGTGGGGGAGGCTAGGGATGAGGGAGGGTGAGAGGAAGGGGAGTGACAGGGGGAGGGGGAGAGGGAGGAGTGAGGGAGGCGAGGGATGAGGGAGGGGTGGAAGATGAGGAGGGAGGGGAGGGATGGGGGAGAGGGAGGGGTGAAAGGTAAGGAGTGAGGGAGGGGAGGGATGGGGGAGGGGGAGAGGGAGAGGTGGAAGGTGAGGAGTGAGGGAGGGGAGGGATGGGGGAGGGGGAGAGGGAGAGGTGGAAGGTGAGGAGTGAGGGAGGGGTGGAAGGTGAGGAGTGAGTGAGGGAGGAAAGGTGAGGGTGAGAAAGAGCAAGCATA
>NC_137053.1:3000000-3017500 GCF_032717465.1 Coenobita brevimanus | reverse complement strand
TCAGCACGTTTTAGTCATGACACTAGTTACGCAATTATTATTTTTTATTTTTTTTTTCTCAGCCTGGGGACGCATTATTTATTCTATTCTTGCTGCTAGGAGACGAAATTATTTTTCCGAGCGAGCGAAACGAGCGAGGACATTACACTTTCGCCGAAATTTGATGTGTGAAATTCTTGTCTCATATCTTACAACCATTTTCTTTTTTCTTTTTTTCTTTTTCTTGCTTCAGGAGTACCACAAAAATGTTTCCTCCCAGCTGTTGAACTAATCATGGCATATCACTGAAGAACTCTCATGAAAACTGCCTTCCACCGCTATCAGATTTTCTCCTTAAAAAGCCAAATATTGTCGAAAAACACCAAAAATATGTAAGTGGAACGAGAAACGAACACCACTTAGTTAACTCAGATGCTAGGCCAATAACATCATGTCCTAGCTTTCTATAAATGTCAATAAAACTCCTTTCCAGTCCTGCTAGTTATTTCTAAAAGCGAGGTAAATGTAGCCAATAAAGGACAAAAAAAATAAATACATAGATATATAAAACCCTGCTCGCCCGAACACGTTTCATACTTGGGGTTCGATTCCCTATTTCTCGATTCACCTTTAGGGGAGACTCATCGATCTGAAGGGGTTAGATATCTCGTATTCTCGTCGGTAAAGAAAGCTCCCTAACACCTCTTCCTTAGCGATTTATTTTTGGATACGGCTGGTTAATATCCCTTTGTACCTTATTTATGTATAGTATGGCGATATCGGAAGGATTTATGTAACACAGGACAGTAACGTGTAATGGGCAAAATAAATCACTTAGGAAAAGGTGTTAGGGAGCTTCCTCAACCGGCGATAAAACGGGCCAAAGTCTAACTCTTTCACAGGTACAAATTCTCCTTAAGATGAATATTTTTGATGCTTTACTAAGATCAAAACTGCGATAACGTGGTGAAGTAGACATTGTATTGGGTTTTAAGTATAGACTAGATAATCATTACCCTGAGGACCAACATCACTACTAAATGTATCGTAAAACACACACACACACACACACACACACACACACACACACACACACACACACACTGAACTCCATGACCTTCACTTCTCTCTCTCTTTCTCTCTGCACCCCCCCCCCGCAAAGTATTTCTCAGTATATTACCCTCCACATCATCTCCTCCCCTCCCGACACACACACTCCTCCATCTCCCCACTACAATTCACATTCTCCCCCACTCTGTAAATGTGTGAGCCAGTTTCAGCGGGGGTCTTTGTTGTATGAAGGTACTGCGATTTATACGGTGTGTGTGTGTGTGTGTGTGTGTGTGTGTGTGTGTGTGTGTGTGTGTGTGTGTGTGTGTGTGTGTGTGTGTACAAATCTTTTAGCGTTAGTGGTCCCTTTGAAGTCTTTCAGTGTACACATCTAACACACACACACACACACACACACACACACACACACACACACACACACACACACACACAACACACACAAGTTATCTCTCTCTCTCTCTCTCTCTCTCACACACACACACACACACACACACACACACACAATCGACTAGCCACCTATTACATCCATTCTCCTTGACTATTAGGTAACGTATCCCCATCCTCCCCCTCCCTCCTAACTGTGTCCCTTTCTTACTGTCCACGTTTCTCACCCGTACGTCAGTGTTGCAAACTTGACTCACTGAACTTCATTTCACCAATTAGTTTATGGGAATGTAAATAGTAATCGAGAATGACGCTTTTTGTCTGTCTGTCTCTGCCCCCCCCCTCTCTCTCTCTCTCTCTCTCTCTCTCTCTCGTGCTTCACATCAACACTCAGTAGTAATCGAAATATAGTCACAGTGAATAATACATTTTTCTTATCCATCTCTCTCTCTCTCTCTCTCTCTCTCTCTCTCTCAGGGCATAAACAGAAAAAAAATAAAAGGCAAAATCGTTTAAATGCCAGCAGGAATTCTCAAAAATGTATGAGGCAAAAATGTATACCATCCAAAAACGAAAAAAAAGAAAAAAAAAATGATGAGGGGGAAAATTACATCACTTGGAAGCAAAAAATAAAAAATAAAAATAAATAAAAAAAATAAAAGAAAAAAATATAACTTGTGTAAAAAAAAAAAGAAATGCCAAGAGAAGTATTTACATGAAGATTAAATTAAAGGAAATGGTTTAAGGGAAGAATTTAAGGTAGAAGACTTAAAAGAGGAATGACGACGTAAGAAGGCGTGACGTATCTTCCTGTAGCATCTTAGGTGACGTCACGGGCACTTCACCTACTTCTCTCTCTCTCTCTCTCTCTCTCTGTTCCCTTGCCTTTCTCTCTATTCGGCTTTGATGATTCTTTGGTATATTCTCTTTTCTTCAGCCCAGTATTTTCCATCTCTCTCTCTCTCTCTCTCTCTCTCTCTCTCTCTCTCTCTCTCTCTCTCTCTCTCTCTCTCTCTCTCTCTCTCTCTCTCTCTCTCCAGAAGATAATAAGTAAGAAAGAGAAGAATAGGAAGAAGGAAAGAAAGACATGAGTAGCTAGGCTGTTTAATTGTACTCTCTCTCTCTCTCTCTCTCTCTTCGGAAATGGAATATGAAGGGACTATATCGAGGTCATTGCCTTGTCAGCAGTGTGCCTAAGAGGGATATATGAGGGTAGGGTCATATATGGTCTCTCTCTCTCTCTCTCTCTCTCTCTCTCTCTCTCTCTCTCTGGTTTCAGAAGCTAGGGGGTCTGGATGGGTGGATGTGTGGTTGGTATGGATGAAGTAGATGAGTGGATGATAGTGAGGTGGATAGAGAAATGGATGGATGGATGGATGGATATATGGATGGATGGATGGATGAATATATGGATGGATGGATGGATGGATGAATATATGGATGGATGGATGGATGGATGGTTGAATGGATAAGTGGATAAGTGGACAGACAGATGGATAAAGAAATAGGTAGACAGAATGTGGGTGAGGATAGATGGATATAGAGATAGACAAAGAAATGGACAGGTGGATGTTTGGTGGATGAAGATGGATGGATGGATAGATAGAAAGATAAATAGATAGGTGGATGGGAGGTGGATGAGGATAGATGGATAGAGATACGGTTAAAGGAAAGAGGAGCGAATAACTGGTGTGTTAAGATAAAGGGACCGACTGAGCGGCTGGGGATGATGATGAATTCGATGAGTGGATGGTTAGCAAGTGCGGAGAAGAAACAAAAATAAGCTGAACACAAATACACTATATAAAATGAAATATATAACTTGTACGAGAGAGAGAGAGAGAGAGAGAGAGAGAACTGAGAATGTGGAAGCAAAATTCAAGAGTAAAGTGTGAAAATGAGAAAATAAAGAGAGTGAGCAATTAAAGTGAGAGAGTAAAAGTGAATGAAAGACTAGAGGGTGTTTGTAGGTGAGGTGGAGGGAGGGAGAGGGAGACGGGTAGACTGAGGATGAGGTGGAGGGATGGAGTTGAGAGGTA
This sequence comes from Coenobita brevimanus, assembly GCF_032717465.1. Classification (NCBI taxonomy): domain Eukaryota; kingdom Metazoa; phylum Arthropoda; class Malacostraca; order Decapoda; family Coenobitidae; genus Coenobita; species Coenobita brevimanus. The sequence goes on along the minus strand of NC_137053.1, from coordinate 3,014,027 downwards.
TATGAGGGAGGGGGGGAGTGCGTTGGGGGGAGGGCAGTCAAATGGTAGGTGACAGAGCGACTTGGAGGCGTTTTGTCTGCGGCCCCCCTTTGCGGGATTAGGGCGTCGGGCTATAGATAGATAGATAGATAGATAGAGTAAAAGTGAGAGTAAAGACAGAGAGGAAAATGTGAAAGAGAAAGAGAGAGAAATAAAAGATAATGAGAGAAAATGTGAAAGAGAGAAAATAAAGTAAGAAAAATATTAAAATTGGAAATAAAGAAAATTAGAGTAAAAAAAAAAAAGAGAGAGAGAGAGAGAATTAGTAAAAAAATGTGAGACAGCAAAATGAGAATGCAAGATGAAAGCAAAAAAAAAAAAATGAGAGAAAAATAAGAGAAAGTGAGAAAATAAAGAGAGAGAGAGAAAAAATGTAAGAAAGTTAGAGAAATTGAAAGCGAGCTGAGAGAAAGTAAGAAGTCAGAGAAAAGATAGAGTGAGAGAGAAAAGTGAGAAAGTGAAAGAAAAGTGAGAGAGAGTGAGATAGCCCAAGGGGTACACTGTGACATCGCTCGTTCCCAGCCCGTCACTTTGCCCCGTCTCACGCCCATCGATTCGAACCCATTGAGAGAGAGAGAGAGAGAGAGAGAGAGAGAGAGAGAGAGAGAGAGAGAGAGTTATGTAAGAAGAGATTGCAGTTTTAATGTCTTGCAAAATTCTTGAGAGAGAGCGAGAGAGGAAAAAGATAATTACTTAAACCAAGGGAGAGTATTAACACTCCCTGTCTCTCATTTGTAGTAGTAGTAGTAGCAGTAACAGTAGTAGTGGTAGCAACAGCAGTAGAAGTAGTAGTAGTAAGGAAGAGGAGGAGGAATGTGTGTGTGTGTGTGTGTGTGTGTGTGTGTGTGTGTGTGTGTGTGTGTGTGTGTGTGTGTGTGTGTGTGTGTGTTTTGGGAAAGGAGTCAAGGGCATGTCATTTGATCAACATCTCTCTCTCTCTCTCTCTCTCTCTCTCTCTCCCTTTCTCTCCCTTTAAGGCGGGCACACAACACTTAATAATCCACACTCTCTATCCTTTCTGTAGAGGAGAAAGGAAGAGGAGAGAAGAGACGAAATAAACGAGAAACGAAAGAAATTAGAAGAGAAATTGAGATATAAAGAGAAAAAAAAGAGAGAGAAATTGATTTAAAAAAAAAAAGACAAGAAAAAAGAGAGAGAGAAAATAACTTGAGGAAAGACGAGAAAGAGGAAGAAGTGAAAATAAGAGAGAGAGAGAGAGAGAGAGAATAAAGTCTTCCCACTACAACTCACTAAGAGACTGGAAGAGAAAGAGCGTGTACTGTAGAAAATCTGGCCCGAAAATAGACCTTATGCCACCCATCCCTAAGGACTAAAATGCGTTGTCAGTCGCTTTCCTTGACGTTTCTCACTCTTTTGGTATGGATATGAGATTCCTAACTCACTGACGATGCGTGTGTGTGTGTGTGTGTGTGTGTGTGTGTGTGTGTGTGAGAGAGAAAGAGAGAGAGAGAGAGAGAGTTAGGTTGGTGTACACATATGTATGCATGTACGAGTTATATGTTTGTATGTATGTGAACGTTTATGTGCGTATATTCCTGTGTGTACGTCCGTGTGACCGTGAGAAAGAGAGAAAGTGAGCTATCTTTTTCTCTGTTGTCCTTGTCCTCGTAATTTTCCTTCAGTGTAAAATCATCTATGTGTTTGCAAAGTATCGTCCATCTCGCCTTCTTCTGAGTTGTTTATGAAGCGTGTGTGTGTGTGTGTGTGTGTGTGTGTGTGTGTGTGTGTGTGTGTGTGTGTGTGTGTGTGTGTGTGTGTGTGTGATGAGGAAGAGGGGATGTTCTTGCTGTCTTGTGTGTTGTTTGTTCCTTGATTGTTCCCTGTTTGTCTTGTTTGTTCCTTGTTTGTTGTCTTGTTTGTCTTATTTGTTCCTTGTTTGTTTTGTTTGATCCTTTGTTGTCATGTTTGTTCCATGTTTGCCTCATTTTTTTTTTTTGTTGCTTGCCTCTCTTGCTTGTTGCTTGTTTGTCTGAGCCTTGTTTGTTCCCTGTTTGCCTGAGTCTCGTTTCTTTCTTGTTTGCCACAGCAGGGTACGTGAGGGGGATTTCTGTACTTAATTTATGTTGATGTCCGAGGCCGCTTTATGGTCGGGAGTAGTCTAGCGGTCTCGCGTCCTCGGTCTGGGTACTGTGTGGCCCCATGAGCACGAGGACCTATTTTCATCGCTTTTATTTCATTTTATTATTTTCCGTCACGAAGTTGGATGGAAGTTATGTGATCACCCTTGTCTGTTTGTCTACTGGTGTACAGGATATATATATAAAAAAAAAAGTTATCAGATTTCAATGAAGGGTGGTAGATAGGTGAGGAGTGGGTCAAAAAAAATATTAGATTTTGAGGTATGCGCCCTCTGAGAATTTGTAACAGGGCAGACGAAGACCGTAGAATTACTTGAGGAATCGGGTCTCTGAGAATTTGTAACAGGGCAGACTGAGACCGTAGAATTATTTGGGGTATCGGGTCTGAGAATTTGTAACAGGGCAGACAAAGACCGTAGAATTATTTGACAGACCGCAAATTTTTCGTCTGGCAGCAGAGCGGAATTACACCAATATATCGAATTTTATTGGTGTACGTGGAGGTATGCGCTCTCTGTGTGGTTTCCAGTTCAGGCTTTTATTTTTGGGGGGGGGATGTTTTTTCGATAGAGCCTCCATTACGCATCTTATTTTTCGTTTTTGTTTTTGGTATCAGCTAACGATTAATTTACCTCAAGGATGAGTTTAGAACTGGATGAGATAGAAGTAGAGAAGCTTCCTTAATCAGCTCACAATAGACTTTCATTCATGGAGAGATTTGATAGAGCTTCAATAACCCCGTCACAAATACAGCTCCTTCCACATCAAGCTTACTCCAAACTGCTCTTACTAGGGAAGCTTAGATCTTTAATTAACCTTACCAGCAGTACAAATCCTTCCAAGATGAGGGGAAATTAAAAGGAATATGAGGGGAAATTAAAAGGAAGAATATGAGGGGGATTTAAAAGGAAGAATATGAGGGGAAATTAAAAGGAATATGAGGGGAAATTAAAAGGAAGAATATGAGGGGAAATTAAAAGGAAGAATATGAGGGGAAATTAAAGGGAAGAATATGGGGGAATTAAAGGGACTATGAGGGGAATTAAAGGGAATATGAGGGGAATTAAAGGGAATATGAGGGGGAATTAAAGGGAATATGAGGGGAAATTAAAGGGAAGAATATGAGGGGAATTTAAGGGAAGAATATGAGGGGAAATTAAAGGGAACAATATGAGGGGAAATTAAAAGGAATATGAGGAGAAATTAAAAGGAATATGAGGGGAAATTAAAAGGAATATGAGGGGAAATTAAAAGGAATATGAGGGGAAATTAAAGGGAAGAATATGAGGGGAAATTAAAGGGAAGAATATGAGGGGAAATTAATGGGAAGAATATGAGGGGAAATTAAAAGGAATATGAGGGGAATTTAAAGGGAAGAATATAAGAGACATATTCTGTGGTCCTTGAGTTGTCTGGGAGGGCTGTGGGAGTGACACCAAAAGGAGGACAGCAGTAATCCCTCTCCCTCTCTCTCACACACACACACACACACACACACACACACACACACAAACAGAAAAGTAGGCTATGTGTGTGTGTGTGTCTGTGTGTGTGTGTTTGAGAGAGAGAGAGAGAGAGAGAGAGAGAGAGAGAGAGAGAGAGAGAGACCCTGAGTTTCAACGTGAACCAACCTTCACACTAAAAGCGAGAAAAAAAAAAAAATCAATCTTCCACACTACCCCCCAAAAAGAAAAATTTGACTCCCAGACTACCCCTCCAAAAAAAAAAAATTAATAAATAAATAAAAATCCATGAAAAGTGTGCATAATCTCAGCGCCAAAAAATCCTACCCTTCAGGTTCCCAAGCCCCCACCAATCCCCCTCCCAGCCTCTAAATCCTCCTCTCAGCTTCCCAATCCTCCTCTCAGCATCCCAATCCTCCTCTCAGCATCCCAATCCTCCTCTCAGCATCCCAATCCTCCTCTCAGCATCCCAATCCTCCTCTCAGCATCCCAATCCTCCTCTCAGCATCCAAATCCTCCTCTCAGCATCCAATCCTCTCATGTCAAATCACTTGCTAAAACCGCTTCAAAGAAACATGGATTTTTGTAGAGCGTCTGTAACTTCACTGACGAGCAGTTAGCTATAACTTATAAGAGTCATGTGCGCTCTCAGCCTGAATACTGTTCACCCTTGTGGAATGGCTGTGGAGAGGTTGCATTAAAACAACTAGACAAAATTCAGTACAAAGCTGTAGGAATTATTAACAACCCTGCCATTACAAATAAACTACCTCCCCTGCAAGTAAGAAGGAATGTTGCCTCCCTTGCATTATTTTACAGATATTTTTATGGCAAATGCTCAGACGAAGTTGCGTCCATGGTGCCACCTCTCCATGCCTTCCCTCGTGCTACACGGGCATCTGGTAGCGCTCATGACTGGAATGTCACTCAACCATACTGCAGAACTTATGCCTACTAGAATTCTTTTATTCCCCAAACTGCATCTCTCTGGAACTCGCTTCCCCAGAGTTGTTTTCCCCCAAACTTCAACCAACAGCAGTTCAAGTCTAACTGTTACAGATATTTTATGAATGGAGGACGCCAGTAATCTGGTGTATGGATTATTTTTATTTATTTATTTGTTTTTCCTTCCTCTGTTCTGTTATTTTAAAAAAATCCTCCCCTCAGCCTCGCAATCCTCCTCTCAGCATCCCAATCCCCTCTCGTCAGCCAGACGGATTGGGCTTGATTTGGCCATTAACAGGTCGTAGATAAAGACGGAGAGAACGATGTTTGCGATTTCTTTTAAGTACCGATCATTAAGGCTTAAGAGTACGGCAATGAACGAAGATATCTGGGAGTAGCCTTGATTTCCGGTGACCTATCGCAAGTAGAGGAAATGTGTATAAAATCATCATCATCATCATCATCACCATCAGCAGCAGCAGCAGCATCATAAGACCCACTTCCCTTGCGACTGTCATTCTTATTATTATCATCATTACCATCATCACCATCAGGCACTTCTCCCTTGCTGCCATCATCATCATCATTAGGCACATCTCCCTTGCTGCCATCATCATCATCAGACATATCTCCTTTGCTGCTATCATCATCATCATCATCATCACCATCCACAAACTCAGAGAATCCATATATACCCCTTTGCTACAGTGTAACTAGGTAATTGCGTAAAAGGTAGTATAGGACTCTACAGGTGTCATTTCTACCTAATTACTCCTACAGGTAAGTTTTATTTACCTTTTTCTTTTATCTGTATCCGACTTCCATTTTCTTCACAGTGTTTGTAACAGTGATAAAACTGGTGTGTGTGTGTGTGTGTGTGTGTGTGTGTGTGTGTGTGTGTGTGTGTGTGTGTGTGTGTGTGTGTGTGTGTGTGTGTGTGTGTGTGTGTGTGTGTGTGGAAGTTGTTATGAACGTTCGTGTGTACCTAAGTCTGAGTGTATGCAGTATCTGTATATGGACGTTTGTGTGTACGTGTAGGTTTGTGTGTATGCAGCTTCGTGTGCGGGTTCCAAGGTCAGTGTCGCATACTCATACACTCGTGACGATGGCATACTCTCTCTCTCTCTCTCTCTCAATTGGCAATACTCTAACCCTTGTTTTTGTTTTGAATTATTTGTTGGTGAAGCGAAAACATAAAAGAATTAATTGTTTTGCGCTGTTATTGGTGTGTGTGTGTGTGTGTGTGTGTGTGTGTGTGTGTGTGTGTGTGTGTGTGTGTGTGTGTGTGTGTGTGTGTGTGTGTGTGTGTGTGTGTGTGTGTGTGTGTGTGTGTGTGTGTGTGTGTGTGTGTGTGTGTGTGAGAGAGAGAGAGAGAGAGAGAGAGAGAGAGAGAGGTTAATGATGGAATTATTTCATATACTCTCTCTCTCTCTCTCTCTCTCTCTCTCTCAGTGGAAGCGGTGTATGCATTACAAGGGATACTCGAAGGGCGACCCAGCCATTGCCCTGTGTGTTAAGATGATCCTTATTGTATGATAGGCTGGAGGAGAGGAGAGATGGAGAGAGGAGAGGGGAGGAGTGATGGAGAGAGGGAAGGAGAGATGAAGAGAGGGGTGGAGAGAGGAGTAGAGGAAAGGAGAAACGAGGAGAAGCGAGAAGGGAAGAGACGGAGAGAAGAGAGGAGAATAATATGAAAAGAGATGAGCAGAATATGAGGGAAAGGAGTAACAAACAGCAAAGAAGAGAGGCGACGAAAAAAGAGGACACGAAATGAGAGGAGAGAGAAGATTCCTCTCCTTTTCCACCGCACCACTCGCACGCACTCTCCTCGTCAATCTCTCACTCTGCATTCGCTCCATATGGCCAAGCTCCATCCACTTCCTTTGCCCACGCACGTAATAAACATTCATTCCTCTCTCTCTCTCTCTCTCTCTCTCTCTCTCTCTCTCTCTTCGGACCAAGGATAATGAATTTAATATCTTTTTTTCATCCCACTTTACAACGGATCTTGAACTTGGCACTGTCTTCTTGTTTATGCTTTTTCTTAGAAGGTACAATTTTGCAGGTCTTAGGCCTTTGGTTCCTTCTTCCTTGAAAAAAAAAAAAAAACTTCCAAGCTCATCCTAGCCAGAAAACTTAGGTGTCAGTATCTACATTTTTTGTCTTTTTTTTTTTTTTTAACTCTGATTTGGCCGAAAACTGACGTACCTGCATCGTGAATACTGACGTTTAATAATAGAGTAACACTAGAATATGATGCTAGTCACGAAGAAGCGCCATGGAAAGGACGTGTAGCCACAGCTCTGTCTACTTCTGCCACTGAGCTACGCAGAAAAGGAAGGAAAATGACGAATCTCTGCGACAAGTTAAAGTACAACAAGTCTAGTTATATCCATCAGTTTAACATTAATTCGTTCGTCTCGTAAGGGTTGGTTTTTCACTCCTGTCTGCCTGTCTGTCCGCCTGCCTGTCTATCTATCTGTCTGTGTGTCTGTCTGTCTGTCTGTCCACCAATTTATAGAAAGAGTAATGGAATGATTAAGATGGATATTTGTGCCTTGCTGTTGTCTTAAGGGTGAATTAATTGCAGATAATGTGTGGGAGTTTTCTTAAATATGAGTGAGAGAGAGAGAGAGAGAGAGAGAGAGAGAGAGAGAGAGAGAAATATATATATAGGACCATACCTTAACTTGGCCCAGATTTTCGTCCTTTTGCAGCTTATTTCACGTAGCTCAGTGCCAGAAAAAAACAATACTCTACACCCCTTCCGTAGCACTTCTTCGTGACTAGCATCATATTCTAGTGTCAATCTACTACTAAGTCTCAGCATTGAAGGTGAAGAGATGGACATTTTGGGCCAAGTTGGTGTAAAAAGAGCATAATTTAGCATCATGTTCGTGTTAATCAGCTTCTTCAATTCAGCATTCAAGATGGAGAGAGAGGGCAATTTTGGGCCAGGTTAGAGTGAAAAGAGTATAAGCACCACTCATGCCACTCCAAGCCATCCTCCCACATAACCCTATCGTTACTAACCCTGTATCTCTTCTATCTATCGTTCTCTACGGCTCTCCCAACAACATACATTCCGTCTTTCACCATCGCCTCTCACAACTCTCCGTCCTACGTCGACAAGAAACAATCATTTTTTACATTCTCGGTCTTCTTCTTCGTCGTCCTCAAAGTACCCACAATCCTTCCTCCATCTTAGTTTCTCTGTCCACCTCTTCGCCTTCTCCAACAGTATTCAGTTATTTCTCATCCTCGCTTCTCGACTCTGCTTTCCATCTGCAATAGCATACGATCCTCTTTTCATTTTCATTCTCGGGCTTCCTCTCCGTCTTCTTTCAATAACACACCGTCTTATTTTCCTCCTCATTAGTCTCCAGTAAATCCATCACACAACCTGCCTGCTATTGGCGTATACATCGTTTTTTTTTTTTGGGGGGGGCTCTTCAAACATTTGCTGAAAGTGATGAATGACGGCCATTTTTCAGAGCTCTGTTTCCGCGTCAGGTGTATCTCTCTCTCTCTCTCTCTCTCTCTCTCTCTCTCTCTCTCTCTCTCTCTCTCTCAAAAAAAAAAAAAAAAAAAAAAAGTTTGCTTCCTCTCTTCAATGTATTTTTTTTTTTTTTTTACAATGATTAAACATAAAATATTCACCAAAATTAGCTTTAAAAAAATAATCCTCCCCATGACTTTTTTTTTTTTTTTTTGAGAACTGAATAATATATATTGGAAAAATAAGGAAAGTAATATGGCTCTTATAATTTTTCTGATATTAAGCTGAAGTGAGACAAAGATATATATTTTGGGGAGGAACTTTGATTTTTTTTTTTTCCATGAAGTTCTTACTGCGTCTGAGTGACTGAGTTACACCCATTCTCTCAGTCACTCACTCCCTTACTCACTCACTCACTTAATCACTTACTCAATCACTCACTCACTCACTTACTCAATCACTCACTCACTTACTCAATCACTCACTCACTCACTTAATCACTCACTCACTTACTTACTTACTCACTCACTCACTCTTTCATCCATTGATTTACTGAAAGACTGTTTGAAGGTCTCTTTCACTAGCGATATCATTCAGTTGCGCACACACACACACACACACACACACACACACACACACACACACATACACAATGAATCAACGAAAAATGGATGGAAGACAAATACAGCAAAGAGAACGAAGGGAAATAAAAAAAACAAAAAAGGAGAAATGCAGCAAAAAAAAAACACGAAAAGAGAGAGAGAGAGAGAGAGAGAATAGGAAACCAATAACAGACAGCTTGCTAGGGAGAAGAAAGACGAGGAAGAAAAAGAAATCCAGCCAGAATCAGACAAGAAAATGGAGGCGAATAAGAAAGAAAATAATCTTAAGAAAAACGAAGAAAAGAGTCTGGCCTGGATAAAGAAAACGGAAATAACAATAAAACAGAAAATGGGAAATACTTAAAAGACAAACTGCATAAAAAATGACTGAATAAGTGAAAGAAAAAATTAAGGAGTTATATGGAGAATTTGAAGGTGTGAAGGAGGTGCAAGACAGACTCCAAAACTGGCGGAGAGAGAGAGAGAGAGAGAGAGAGAGAGAGTAAGGGCAGTGATGTTGGGTCGTAAGAGGTCCCTGCTTGTAATTAGACCAGCAACCCCTCAGATGGACCGCTGAGGGAGGGGGCTGAAGGGAGGGAGGAAGGGGCTGGAGGAGGCTGGAGGGAGGGGAGGGAGCTGGAGGGGGCCTGAAGTGGCAGTATAGTTGTGGTCTTGTGCATTTATTTTAACCAGGCAATGATTTCTAACCCCTTTTAACCCAGATGATTGTCAAGCGTAGAGACTAAAGGGTTGCGTGGGTGGGTGGGCGGGGAAGAGGTGGGTGGGTGAGTGGGTGGTTGGTTGGTAAGTTGCTATGTTTACTGACGGAAGAACGTGACGATTGACTGACTGACTGATTGGTTGATTGGTTGGTTGATTGATTAACTGACTGGTTGATTGCATTAGGGTGACTGGTTGGTTTATCTAGCTAGTCTGGATGTTACCTGAGTTTGTATCTAAATAACAAAGTAACTGTTTTAAAGACTAACTGGGTGACTGGTTGGGTGAACGGGTGACTGAGCAAGAGTTCGGCTTGTTTGGATGGGTGATTGGGTGATTGGCTGGTTGACTGGCGGTGGTCATGGTGGATGGATTAGTTGATTATGTAATGCCTTTGAACAGTGGATCATTATACATCTAACTGTCCCAGCCTCTTCCCTCGTTTTTTCAGTATTTTTTTGGTACTCTTAGTATTATTATTATTATTATTATTATTATTATTATTATAATTATTATTATTATTGCTTTACTTACTACTACTACTACTACAGCAATTACTACTGCTACTACAACTATAACAGCAACAACAACAACAACTGCTACTACTACTACTACAATTACTATTATTATCATTATTATTGTTATCATTATTATTATTATTATTATTATTATTATTTATTCTCTCTCTCTCTCTCTCTCTCTCTCTAACTGACTCAGCCTCATCCGTGTTCCAGCTTTTATATTTCTGCTTTTTTCTCTGCAAACCGCTTCCAACTTCTTATCTCTCTCTCTCATTTTCTTCTTTCATCATCTTAGTCCATCTTCGTCCAACTCCTTGCCCAATTTTTTTTCTCCTTCGATCCAAATTTTCTTATATATATTTTTTTCATTTCCGGGCCATTTCATTTTTGGTTATTAATTTAAGTTTCTCTTCCTTCCCTTATGTTTTTTTTTTTTACTTTCCGCTCTTTTTCTAAAATCTCTCTCTCTCTCTCTTTTTTTTCTCACATTTTCTCACCATATATTTTCTTTGTGTCATCTTCTCTTCTATTCTCTCTCATTGCCTTGTTCATCTCAGTTGCATCTGTTCCTACTTTCCTTGTTGTTCACATTTAACTTCTTTTTTCGTCCCTCCCATTCGTTATCTTCATCCTCCTCTTCCTTTTACAAATATACCTTTATCTTCCTTCTTCCTCCTGTCCTCGCTCTTTATCGTATCTCCAAATTTCTCCGTCTCCCTCAATTTCCGTATATTTGCTGTTTATCCTTGTTCATATTTAGATTTCCTTCTTTCACAATTTTTCCTGAGTTTTCTTCCTCCTCTTCCATGTCTTAGGATTCTTCACAATTTTCTTGTTTTTCTTCTTCCTGTTCCCTCATACTTCCTCCTGTCATTCATATTTCCTTTTTTCCTCTCTCTCTCTCTCTCTCTCTCTCTATCTATCTATCTCTCTGTGTACATTCTCCATCCCTCGAAATCACTACGAAAAATGGGACCTAGATTAACCCCTTATCTAAGCCATTGATCTCCTTGGTTCCTAATCTCCCCATTTCCCTAACTTATATAGCATCTCACTTATCATCTTCTGTTTGCTCCTCTCTCTCTCTCTCTCTCTCTCTCTCTCTCTCTCTCTCTCTCTCTCTCTCTCTCTCCACCCGTTCCTCTTTGCTCTCCTCATCTTCCTTCCTCCCCTCCCCCCCCCTCTTCATCCTCTCCGTACCTTCCTCCCCTCCGTCCTCTTCCTCCCCTTGCCATCTTCCTCACCCCTCTCCTCTTCCACCTCTCCCCAACTCATCTTCCTTCCAATCCTCTTCCTTTCCTCCCCATCTTCCTCCCCCCTTCTCTCCCCCTACCATAAGTTTCAAGGCCTACTTAACCCACACTAACTCAGCCAACACCATCTTCCTCCTCTATCCCACCTTCCTCTTCACCTTAATCATTCCCTCTCACTTCCTGCTTCCTCCTCCTCTTTTTCTTCCTCCCTCTTCTCTCCCTCTCTTCCCTTCTTCCTCTTTCTCTCCCTCTCTTTTCTTCTTCCCCCTTCTCTTCCTCTCCCTCCATCTCCCTCTTCTCCTCTACCCCTACCCATACCCTCCCCTATCAACCTCACTCTTCGTCTCCTTAGTCTTCCCTATTTCCTCCCCCTTTTCTCTTCCTCCTCCCCTCTTCCTCCCCCTTCTCTTCCCCTCTTCCTCCTTCCTCTACCCCTACCCTCCACTATCACCCCTACTCTTTAATAATTTCCCTTACTTTTTGAGAGAAAGAAACTGAGAGATAAAGAGAGGAAAGGAAGAAAATAAAATACACATAAGAAATACAGAATAAAGATATGAAAGTATCTTAAAAGGTGAAAAATTAAAGGATGTGACATGCTTTATTTATTTATTTATTTATTTATTTATTGGGGGAGAGAAGCAGAATATGGGACAGAAGGAAGTTACAGAATTGGAGTGAAATTAAATGTCTTAGGGATAGTGACTTTCTCTCTCTCTCTCTCAAGAACGGGAGAAAAATATAAGGACTCTAACCCCTTAAGGTCGAAAAGCCTATCCTACGCTGAAGAAAATCGTCTTAGAGTTGATAGAATATATTGAGAAATTTGTTATCGTCTTGAAAGAGTTAAATGATATATGTAAATGAGTTTGCAATTGATTTTATTATTATTATTATTATTATTATTATTATCATTGTTGTTATTATTACTATTATTATTATTATTATTATTATTATTATTATTATTATTATTGTCTTCATTATTACTATTCTTCTTCCGTTTCTTGTTCCTGTTCTTCTTTTTCTTCTTCTTGTTATTACTGTTATTTCGATTGTTATTATTATTATTATTATTATTATTATTATTATTATTATCAGCAATGAGTGTAGGCAACAGCTTATATCATTTGCAAATAAAATCAGGGCATCCCATCTCATTTCTCACTTAATTCACGAGTCACTCCTCATTTCCAAGTGCTTCCTCTCATCTCCACGCTCTCTCTTTCATTTCCCTGATTAACTCTTGCTTGCTTAGAGACCTTGACAGCACATTCAAGGCAAAATTCAAAGCAGATTCAAAGCAGCTTTTTAATTACCTGCTTCCACTGCCGAGACGCCTTCCTGTTGCAGATATTCTCAATTTCTTTAGTTTGTTTCCCCAATTTTAGCTTTCCTAGTTTCATAATTCTTAGTTCTAGCTTTCCTAGTTTCAAATTGTTTAGTTTCGTCCCCCCTCACGTTTAGCTTCCTTCTTTTTACATGCTTTGGATTCCTCTTCCCTACTTTCAATTCCCCCTCACTCTTAGCTTTCTCACTGTTAGCTTTCCTAGATTCAGCTTTCTCACTTTTAGCTTTCCCAGATTAAGCTTTCTCACTTTTAGCTTTCCTAGATTAAGCTGTCTCACTTTTAGCTTTCCCAGATTAAGCCTTCTCACTTTTAGCTTTCCTAGATTAAGCTTTCTCACTTTTAGCTTTCCCAGACTAAGCTTTCTCACTTTTAGCTTTCCTAGATTAAGCTTTCTCAGTTTTAGCTTTCCCAGATTAAGCTTTCTCAGTTTTAGCTTTCCTAGATTAAGCTTTCTCACTTTTAGCTTTCCCAGATTAAGCTTTCTCACTTTTAGCTTTCCTAGATTAAGCTGTCTCACTTTTAGCTTTCCTAGATTAAGCTTTCTCACTTTTAGCTTTCCTAGATTAAGCTTTCTCACTTTTAGCTTTCCTAGATTAAGCTTTCTCACTTTTAGCTTTCCTAGATTAAGCTTTCTCACTTTTAGCTTTCCTAGATTAAGCTTTCTCACTTTAGCTTCCTTAATTTCACAGTTCTTCGCATCAGTTTTCTCACTTTCATCATCCCTTGTTTCATCTTCCTCTCTTTGTTTCCTTACTTTCTGCTTTCTTACTTTCAGCTTCAAGAGTTTAAGCTTTATCACTTTCACACTTTCAGCCTCCTCGCTCACCTTCCACTACCTCATTATACTCTTTACTTTCATGCCTGAGGGGAATGAGAGTGATGGTGTGAAAGTGACATAAGGAGAAATACCAGTGTGATAGTAGTAGTAGTAGTAGTAGTAGCTGTAGGCATCTCGAAATGAAAGGATCTTGAATTTGACTCTGTTATGTTTTTATTTTATCTTGGAGGGAACTATCTTGCGGTTTATTATTATTATTATTAGTAGTAGTAGTAGCAGTAGTAGTAGTAGTAGTAGTAGTAGTAGTAGTTGATGTTGTTATTGTTACTGTTGTTATTGTTATTCGACTAAGTGCCTCATATATCAACAAAAACAAATTAGATAACAAAGGACAAACTCCAGAAAATAAAATCCTAAAAAAAAGGCAATAATTTATGTCTCGGTGGACAACACAGACTCCCTCCTTCTCCTCCTCCTCCTCGTCCTTCCCCCCTCCCTCTTCCCTCCTCCTTCCCCTCCCCTCCCTCACTCCCATCCCCTTCACCACCAGCTCTGTCTTCATCTTTCCCTCCTTAACCTTGTCATCATTCGCCCATAACTCTCTGTCTTCTGTCTTCTTCGGTGCCCCTCGTAGGAACAAGGCTTTTCTTTAAGTTATAACCTATTTTCTTCTGTAACCCCTTCACTACCAGGTGTCTTCTGTATGTTATCCTTGTCAGATTTATAAATGATTCGGCAAGACTCCTAATTTCACCCCGAC
>NC_137053.1:2995000-2997500 GCF_032717465.1 Coenobita brevimanus | reverse complement strand
CATCATCATCATCAATTTCCTCTTCAGATAACTGCCTCTCTCCTACTGCTCCTCCTCCTCCTCCTCCTCCTCCTCCTCCTCAATGACAGCCCCCATCCTCCTCCTCCTCTTCTTTATTTTTTGGTCACCCTGCTTCTCTTTCACCATTTCCTTTCCATACCCTTTTTCTCTCCTAGTTCTCTCTCTCTCTCTCCCATATTTTCTCCACAACCTTCTGTCCTTTCCCTCCTCCTCTCTTCCCTCCCTTTCTCCTCTCCTTTCTTCCTCCGCCTCCTCTTTCCCTTCCTTCTCTACCTCCTCCCTCTTCTCTCTTTCCTCCCCTCTCGTCTTCCTCACCCTTCTCTCTTATTTCCTGCTCTCATACTTTCCTCTTCCCCATTCTTTCTCTCTCCTTCATCTCCTTCCCCCAACCTGTCTTTCCCTTCCTGCTCTCTTTCCCTTCTCCATTTTCTCTCTCCTTTGTTAGTCCCATTCTTTCCTCCTCCTCCCCCTCCTCCTCTCTTTCTCCTTTATCTCCTTCCTCCACGCCCTCTCAACTCCTCCTCCAACTCTTCCTCTTCTTCTCTTTTATCCTTCCTCCACCCACTCTTTCTCCATTCCTGCTCCTCCTCCTCTTGCTCCTACTACTCCTCCTCCTCCTCCTTTTCCTCCTCCTCCTCCTCCTCATCATCATCATCATTTTCTTTTTTCTTTTTCATCTTCTTCCACCTTCTCTCTCCTGTCCTCCAGACTCCTCCCCCTCTCTCTCCCTTCCTTCCTTCCTCCTCTTCCCATCTCCCCCCCCCCCGAGAGATGGCCTGGAGGGGGGAGATAGAGAGAGAGACTTAAGCCCCCGTCTCCCTGGCTTTATCCAGACACGCTAATATTCTCTGATTTATCTCTCTCTCTCTCTCTCTCTCTCTCTCTCACACACACACACACACACACACACACACACACACGAGAGAGAGAGAGAGAGAGAGAGAGAGAGAGATCAAAATTAAAGCGGAAAAATGAACACTGAAGAGGGAAAATGATGAAGGACAAAAACTAAGGATGGAAAGAAGGAGAGAAGGAGGGAAAAAAGGAAGGAAGGAAGGAAGGAGGAAGGATGGAGAAATGGAAGGAAGGAAGGAGAGAATGAAAGAAAGAAAATAGAAGGAAGGAAGGAAAGAAGGAACAGCAAGAAGGAAGGAAGGGAGAGAAAGAAGAAAGCATATACGAGGGAGGGCAATGGAAACTTGCAGAAAGAAGGACTGAACAAAAGGAATATAGAGAGAAAGGAGAATGGATGGAAGAGGAAGAGGAAGAGGGGAAGAAGAGGGAAGGAGAGGGAAGAAGAGGGGAGGAAGGGAAAAATAAAGGAACATGAGATTGGGGGAAGAGGAGGCAAAGGAAGAGAGAGAGAGAGAGAGAGAGAGAGAGAGAGACGGTATAAAAACACAAAGAACGTAAGAGAAACAGAAAGAGAGAAAATGAAAGACAAGGAATTGGCTTGAAACATAAAGAAAAGGGATTATTATAGGAAGGAGAATGAAAGAGAGAGAGAGAGAGAGAGAGAGAGAAACGAGATGGACCCAGACCCAGACACACAGAAAACATAAAACCACAAAGGACCAGCGAAAAAGAGAGAAAGAGAGAGAGAGAGAGAGAAAAGAGAGCCAGGGAAGTGGGTGAAGCATAAAGAAGAGAGATTATTATAGGAAGAAAGAGGGGAGAGATAACGAGAGGGGACGAGAGGGGACGAGAGCTGAGGGGAGACGAAATTGAAGAGGGGAGGCGAGAAAATGAAAAAATATAAGTAGTTACGAAAAATGAAGGAAAAAAAAACATGAATGAGGACAGAAGGATAAGTATTCACACACACACACACACACACACACACACACACACACACACACACACACACACACACACACGGACTGAAGAGGATAGATGGGTGGAAAATTGAGTAAAAAAAAAACACACACAAACGATTGAACAGCTGAAAATTGTGGAAAAGTTAGACAGAAGAGTTTGGCGGATGGAATTGCAAAAGAGCAAAAAGTAATTAAATAAATAAATAAAAAATGTAAACAGCAGGGCAGAGAGTGGAAAAAATAAATATATATAAAAAGCGAATAAAAACACACTGAAGAGGATGAATACATGTAGAAAAACTGCAAAAAAACAGATACTGGAGAAAAAATGAAAAAAAATAACAAAAATATGAATAGAAGAAAAATATAAAACACATCCACACAAACTGAGAAGATGAAAAAAAAAGATGAGAAAATAGAGATGAAAAAAGAACTGGGAAAAAACAGAGACGTAAGCACAGGAGGGTTACAGAAAAAAAAAAAGACGAAAGAATTTGGAAAAAGATTGTTGCAAGAGGGTGGAGAGTGGAAAATAACTGAAGGTAGATGTAAAGAAAATGAATAAGAATGACAAATATATACGAGAGTTTGGAGAGTTGGAGAAACACAGGAGAATGTAAATACAACGATTTATAAAAGGTAAAAGAACAAAAATGATAAAA
>NC_137053.1:2950000-2985000 GCF_032717465.1 Coenobita brevimanus | reverse complement strand
ACACACACACACACACACACACACACACACACACACACACAGATTTTCTTCATATTCCGCTTATTGTGTGCATTCCATTGTCTTCTGCTTCCACTCGGACTCTCTCTCTCTCTCTCTCTCTATTTATCTATTTCTCCATCCATCTATCTACCTGGATTTTTTATCGTCTGCATTCCATTATCTTCTACATTCACTCATACCCCCCCCTCTCTCTCTCTCTCTCTCTCCATCCATATATCTATATATCTAAATTTTTTTTTTACTGTGTACACTATGATCTGCATTCATTCATACCCTCTCTCTCTCTCTCTCTCTCTCTCTCTCTCTCTCTCTCTCTAATATTTCTAAGCCCCCTGCGCACAACAAAAGCTTTAAGCACAGAGTGGGTGAGGGCGCGTGGGCAGGCAGGTAAGCAAGGTAAAGAAAGTGACATTAAATTATATTCCTAACTAAGCTAAGAGAAAAGCCCAACAGGACAATCCCAGGCAATTTCCCCTTTTCTCTCTCTCTCTCTCTCTCTCTCTCTCTCTCCAAAATTCTCCCTATGCATACCAGTGAAAATAATAAATCAAACTTTCAAAATAATTATATATATATTTTTTCGGCCTTCACGAGAAATGACGTAGTTTATAGATTTTTTTTGAGCTTTTTTTTTTCTTTTTCTTTTTCTTTCTTTTTTCTTTTTTTCTTTTTTTTTTGCGCTGGACAGTAAATATTGTTCTAGTATTTTTCTGTTTTCCCTCTTCCTGTTTCTGACGTCCGGCCACCTCATAAATAATTGTGGAACTGAAGTGTTATTAGAATTTTCGTTATTATCATTATTACTGTTATGATGATGATGATGATGGTGATGATTATGATGATGATGACGATGATGTTGACGATAATGGTGATGATGGTGGTGGTGGTGGTGGTGGTGGTTGTGGTGGTGATGCTGCGGCTGATGTTAATGATGATGATGATGATGATGATGATGATGATGATGATTTGTTGTTGTTGTTGTTATCAGGGTTGCAATTGATATCAGAGAAGTCAATGGAACTGAACAAAGATTTTCCCGAATATCGTCAACACTTGCCTGGTTAGCTTAAAACAACGAATAACACAACAAATCTGAGGAATTCCAATAAATTTCACGTCTTCAAGCTGCTCTAGTCGCTACCATCTTTATTCTCGTCTCGTCCGAGCAGCCGGGAACAAAAACATAAATAGACGTATGTGTTTTTAATTCGATTTCAATATATAAAAAAGGGAGAAACTGCGGATTTAAAAAGGAGAAATAAGAGTGAAGTCTGGAGGTACTTTCGGTTCCCCTGACTGGATAATTCTGCAAACAGGACGAAAGTTGCATGAAAATTATGTAAAAAAATGTATTCCTCAATTCCGCTACAACAATCATTCTAGTACACACGATCAGCAAGCACTGGGAAGAAACCAATAAAGCTTGTGTTTACCTCAAAGCTACCTTATTTAGACAAGCAGAAACAGAAGGATCACCATACTAGTAAAATAAGCTTAACAATGTGACTAATACTCATTCACAAGTTCACAACATCCACTTTTACACTAGTACAAGTGGGTTACATCAGGCTATAGACTTGTAAATCCAGCATAACAACAACAGGTAATTACAGTTATTACCACCCACAAGATAAAAGTATTAAAAAAAAAAACATTATATATATTAGTCCAGAATGAGTCAAAATAACTGCTCTTCTGTAAGTTGTGCAATGTACCGAATATCCAATACAAAATATCTCGACAAAATTAGAATGCTGAATTGACATATACTGGCTATCAGTGACATCCGTACCTGAATATTCTAGTGCTAATTTCTTGTTGCAACTCGGGAGAAAAGAAAGTTGTATAGCAAATATTTACACGCCTATACACACCGCCTGGCAACTTGTCCCTGAAGCCCCGCCCCCCTCACCTAATGGCCAGAGTGGGAGGAAGGGGGCGGGGCTTACAGGACAAGTAAAAATGAACCGAGTATAGATAATAATTCTCCTCTGATCCTTCGACTCCAGTGACCCAGCCTCATCAATTTCGCAAGCACCATTTTGTGTACGTAGGCAAGGGTAATAAGCGTCATCAGTGGGTGCTGAGGCTATTAGGCAGCTTAATGACCGGTTATTATGACTCATTAGAAGGCCGGCTTGGCTTGGGGAAAGGATGGGGAGGGGAGTTGTGGTCTAGAGGGATTTGTGGCTGACTGGTTCACTGATTGAAATTATCTTTGAATGGTTGACTGACTAATCTGACTGTTAAGTTCTTTGGCTGGTTGGTTGAGTGGGTGGCTGGATGAGTGATTGCTTTATTGACTGGCTGATTGGTTGATTTTGTTAGCTGGATGGTTGATTGATTGATTAACTGAATGGCCCAACTGACTGATTTGATGGTTAACTGTTTTGATTTTCCTGTTGCTAACTATCCCTCTCTTCCCTCTCACCCTAACCCTCACCTTCTTCTTTCTTGCGTCCCTACTCTCCTTCTCACCTGTTCCCCCGTTGCCTCTCTCCTTCTCTTCTTCTTCCTCGCTCTCCCTCACCTTCCTCCCTTTCACCTCCCCAATTCTCTCTCTCTCTCTCTCTCTCTCTCTCTCTCTCTCTCTCTCTCTCTCTCTCTCCTCGCGTCTCCTCGAGTGGGGAAACCATTATATCTTCACTGCTGTTTTTCCAAGCCAGGCCCTCCTAAATCAGGGAGTCTCGCCTCTCCCCACATTTCTCTCCTAACTAGCGCTCCTCTCCCCACCTCACCCCTCGCCCCGTTTTACTCCTACTCCTCCATCAGCCCCTCCTTTTCCTCCCGCGCCCCTCTGTCCCATTCCTTTTCCCTCTACTCCGACCTCCTTTTCCTTCTGCCTTCCCGTTCTTCTCTCCTCAGCACCTTGTCTCCTTCTGCGACCCCCGTTCTTCAATGTCCACCCTATCACCTTTTACACATCCCTCCCTCCCTCTTCCCAAGACCTCTTTTCTCTCCTACACATCCTCCTCTCTTCTACTGCTTCCCATGTTCCTCCTCTCTACACTCTCACCTCTTTTCTCCTCTCCTCTCCCCTTTCCCTGCGCTCCCCTTCCCTGTCCCCTCTCTCCTCTGCACCACCTTCTCTTCTGCTTCCACCACCATTCATCCCGTCCACACTCTCACCTTCTACACCCCCTCTCTCCCTCCCCTTTCCACCCTTCTCCCTATCTTGTGGGGGAGGTGGTGGGTTATAGACAGTGTGAAGCGGATGATCATACTATTTTGTGTATTCCCAGTGTCAGATACATAAAAGGAGAGACTGGAGTGGGAAAAAGGTGTCTGGTATCGTAAGGTGTGTGGGGAAGGAGTGATTGGAGATTGCTGGGAGAGTGATATCAGAGGCAGCTTTACATTAAACAGTGCGGTGGGATGCTGTGTGTGTGTGTGTGTGTGTGTGTGTGTGTGTGTGTGTGTGTGTGTGTGTGTGTGTGTGTGTGTGTGTGTGTGTGTGTGTGTGTGTGTGAGAGAGAGAGAGAGAGAGAGAGAGAGAGAGAGAGAGAGAGAGAGAGAGAGAGAGAGAGGCTGTGAGTGGGCGAGGTTTATTGAATGCTGGAAGTGAGCTAGAGAAGAAAACTTATTTGATGCCAGAAATAATGAGTCTGAGAAGTTACTGACGAGTCGAGAAAAAACAGAAAATAAAAAAGGTCTAATTTACAGAAAAGATTTATTTTGTTGTTAGAAAGGAAGAGTGTGCTTAATTTCAAACGTCGCTTGGTTTTCCTTCATCTATATACAGGAGAGATTAATCTGTGTGTGTGTGTGTGTGTGTGTGTGTGTGTGTGTGTGTGTGTGTGTGTGTGTGTGTGTGTGTGTGTGTGTGTGTGTGTGTGTGTGTGTGTGTGTGTGTGATGAACTCTTTAAGGTAGCATGACATGAACTCTCTCACACACACACACACACACACACACACACACACACACACACACACACACACCAATCATCTTGTGAAAATTAAAAGATGAAAGGCGCCAACGTAAAGCTATCTCACTTCATGAAAAAAAATAATAATAATATTCTTTAATTTCGAGATGTTTGGACACACTACGTCGCTGTTGTTAATAAGAATGTGCTTGTTATGTTCCTGACAAGGCTATTTTCTTGTCTTTGGAGAAAAATAAAATCCAACTTAATCTTACTTGCTATGGAAATCTAATTAGTACTTTGCTAATAAAATGACATACAAATCTTCTTCCTTCGTTCGTACTTCCTATCCTCGCTACCGCCCTCCCTCCCTTCCTTCCTTCTTTTCTTCCTTTCCTCCTTCCATTCTCTCCTTCCTTCCTCCTCTTTCTTCCTTATTTACTTCTCTGCCTGTATACTTCCTGTTTATTCTCATATTCTCGTTCCACCAACTTTTTTTTTTTTTTTTTTTTTGCTCAAGTTAACCCAGGCAACATAATTTTATATCACTAATTTTTTAATTTCTTCCTTCCTAACTTACTGATTACCAATTTAATCTCTACTACAGCGCACTTAACACTTATCTACGCACTTTTCTCTCCCCACTCAGCACTATAATTCCTACAACTTGCATACTTACAAATACTGATATCTTACCATCTCTCTTTTATTAACCACTTTAATTCTTTCTACCTTCTCACCACGAATTTCTTCCTTTCTAACTTCCTGTTAACTCCTTATCCTTTATTTTTAACTCTCTCCTAACTCCTTATTCTCTTATTTCTTCCCTCCTTTCTTATTTATTATTGACCTTATTTCTCCTCAATACGGCACAAAGGTTTTTTTTTTTTTCTCTTGATTTTCCCTTGTCTGGTGAGATGACTGATGGGCCTGCAGGGATGCTAGGAGGTGTGTGTGTGTGTGTGTGTGTGTGTGTGTGTGTGTGTGTGTGTGTGTGTGTGTGTGTGTGTGTGTGTGTGTGTGTGTGTGTGTGTGTGTGTGTGTGTGTGTGTGTGTGTGTGTGTGTGCCAAGTTAATGTAAATCTATGGACGACGTAAAATCGTTGGGTGTCGGTGCTGATGTGTGTGTGTGTGTGTGCGTGTGTGTGTGTGTGTGTGTGTGTGTGTGTGTGTGTGTGTGTGTGTGTGTGTGTGTGTGTGTGTGTGTGTGTGTGTGTGTGTGTGTGTGTGTGTGTGTGTGTGTGTGTGTGTGTGCCAAGTTAATGTAAATCTATGGACGACGTAAAATCGTTGGGTGTCGGTGCTGATGTGTGTGTGTGTGTGTGTGTGTGTGTGTGTGTGTGTGTGTGTGTGTGTGTGTGTGTGTGTGTGTGTGTGTGTGTGTGTATAGACCCCACAACTCCCCCTCTACGTCAACAAGAGAAGGGCGGCCACATCATAAGGCTGCCACACAAGGGTAAACACAACCCCGATCAGAGTCAGTGGCAACGTTAAGAAAATGGGGGATGTTAGATTAAGATAAGTTATTGACATCTTGGTCCTGAGGTGTATCTATCTATCTGTCTATCTATCTATCTGTCTATCTATCTGTTCATATTTATCTGTCTCTGTTGGTCTATTTATCTATGTTTATATTTGTCTATGTATCTGTCTGCCTCTCTATATTAATGTCTGTCTATCTGTCAATCATTCTGTCTATCTTTCTTTATGTCTCTCTAGGTGTCTGTCTCTCTCAATCTAACTGTCAATTTGTTGGTCTGATTTAATGCCTGTTTATCTGTCAATGTGTATTTTGTCTGTCTGTCTGCTTATCAATACTCTGTCAATCTTTTTATATTTCTGTCTCTCTGTCAATGAATCTGTCAGTCTGCTTCCCTGTCTATCTGTCTGTTTATCTCTCTCTCTCTCTCTCTCTCTCTCTCTCTCTCTCTCTCTGTATTTTGTCTGTCTGTCTACCTGTCTGCCATGAAGTTTTTTATTCCATATACAAAAACAAGAAACCCATTCCAAGCAACCCACGAAGTAATCAAGGTTCTGGGATGTGTCTGTTTTGCTTTCCTGTTTGTACGGCTGATTAACTATTTCCTTGTCTCTGTTTTAATTCTTCCTGTTTGTAAAGGTACCTAGTTCCTCCTCTGTAAGTCTGTCTCTCTCTCTCTGTCTCTGTTTCGTCCGTTTATCTGTTTCCTCCTCTGTACTCTGATTCTTCCTGTTTGTAAATATACTTCCTCCTCTGTTTGTAAGTCTGTTTTTCTTTCTATCACTAGTTTGTTTATTTATTTCCTCGTCTGTCTCTTAATTCAGTCTTGTCTGATAGCCTGCTCATCTCACCCTATAATGCTTACTGTACCATTTCTGTGTTTTATCTGGAAAAAGGATGAACGCAATATTAAACGCTAAAAAAACAAATCAAAATTGTCTGCTCTAATGAAAATATAATCAGCAAGACAAAAATCCATTAACTTTTCTTTTGCACCTACAGACTGCATTTCAAAGACTGGAGGTGATAAGCAGAGGGAAAGAAGGAAGGAGAATTACCGAAGGACAAAGAATATAGGCTAATCTTTGCATTACACAGATAAACATAACTGGGAATACGTAGAAAGACGGGTGCTGCATGTAAACCTGTTCGTATAACCTTATCTATTATTTATTTATTTTTTATTTTTTTTCTATCTATTGAAGTGTCTTCCTGTCGTGTTTTTAATTAAGGTATATAACATTTACCTGGTTATGTGTCATTTTCTAATTAATTGCATGGATCATCTACCTATCTTTTGCCTCTGTTTTCACTCTCTCTCTCTCTCTCTCTCTCTCTCACACACACACACACACACACACACACACACACACACACACACACACACACGGAACTCCTCTCTCACAAAGACCAGGAGATTGATCAGGAACTGCAGGTCCGGCGGGCCGAAACGGGTCTTCCCAGGGGCCGAAAATTTTAATCCCTCCGAAATCTCCTCCCGACTTCCTTGGAGGCGAGGGAGAGAATGAGAACTTGGGCCGGGAGGGGAAGTTCGAGGAGGAAGGGGATTTTTTCGGCTCTTGTGTCTGATCAAAATTTTGGCCAAGATTTCAATGGATTTTTTCTTTCTGGCCCGAACGATTTTTCTTTTCTGAGTTTGTGTGGTTGTGGGTTTCGTGTGTGTGTGTGTGTGTGTGTGTGTGTGTGTGTGTGTGTGTGTGTGTGTGTGTGTGTGTGTGTGTGTGTGTGTGTGTGTTTTACCAGGAATTATGAGGGACGTTTTATTCTTGGTTTTCTTCTGTAAGCTCCCCTTTATATTTGTAAGTACACACACACACACACACACACACACACACACACACACACACACACACACACACACACACACACACTAATTAAATGAGAAACCATTAAGTGTACCTTGCATTTGAAGTCACAAGTTTTACATCATTTTTCCTAGGTCAAAAAAAAAAAAACAGAAAAAGCTCTATTCTACATATGAAATTTTTAACTGGAGATGCGTAACGTATTTTATATTTTCATTTAATCTACATCTCTGTTAATTGTACCAAAGAATGTAATTTTCTTTATGATAAAAATTATAAGATTTAATTGCTTCTTTGGGCTTCATAAGATAGGGAGTTGCCTTGTCGAGAGGATGGAGAAAGAGAGACTGACTAGAAGAGTGTATACGTGAAGTGGAGGGATGGGGAGAAGGAGACCCAGGATGAGATGGAAGGATGGGGTGGTGAAGTGCGTGTGGCTAGAGATATAAAGGTAATTTCTAAGCATGAATTACACACCTTTCTACTCACTCAATATACACTCTCAGTCTCCTATGACTCACTCCTGACTAATAACTCACTCTCAGCTGACTAAAATCGTTTGGCGTTAGCTGGGGTAGAACGCTAGAGTTGTCCGATCAGGAGAGGGTTAAAAATACCGTACTAGTCAAATCTAATTAATAATTCTTAGTTTCCCCTTTAGTTCAGACGCCCCTCTGTAATCCGTAACCCAATTTCCTACAGTTTTTTCACCCTAACTTGGCTCAGAATTTCGTCTTTTTGCAGCTTACATCACATAGCTCAGTGGTTGAAAAAGACGATGCTACGGCTCTACATCCATTCCATATAAGCTTTTAGTATCAGTAATGTTAAATTGTTAAACTCAGCTTATAAGATGGAGAGATGAGGAATTTTAGGTCAAGTTGAAGTGGAAAGAATATAGAGTTGTAAGGATTCATAGGACTGATTTTCAAAGTTTATATAGACTAAAGCACAGATGATAAAATTTCTGCTCCCATATCTCTCTCTCTCTCTCTCTCTCTCTCTCTCTCTCTCTCTCTCTCTCTCGTACTTAAACTGCACTATTTCATCAAACTCCTGACGCGCTTGCAAATTATGTTTTCATATTTACCTCCCACAAATGCCTCCCACACACCTGACGCACACACCTGCCTCCACACACCTGACGCACACACCAGCCTCACACACACCTGCCTCACACACACACACACACACACACACACACACACACACACACACATACACACACACACACACACACACACACACACCAGCATTCATACACACCTGCCTCACACACCTGCCTCTACACACACCTGCTTCATACACACCAGCCTCACACACACCTCTATCTACACACACCTGCCTCCACACACACCTGGCTCCACACACCTCCTCATTAAATCCCTCGAGATAACTTCATTAACATTAATCCCTCCCGCTCCCTTTCATCACCCACCTGTAATAAGTTGTTTTCCTCTCTCTCTCTCTCTCTCTCTCTCTCTCTCTCTCTCTCTCTCTCTCTCTCAAACGCACTGGCTACGTGGGCGATACACTGTTAACCTTTTCCAACGTACACGCAGGCTATTTCTCACCATGTACGTTTTTATTATTTTTTATTTATTTATTTTTGTACTGAACAGTGCAATTCATACTCAAAATCTACAGTATTTATTTTGCGTTCAAGAATAAAATGTCCTTATAAACCATCTTGAAGTAAGCAGTCTCGAAGCTATTAAGACACCAGAGTTTTTAAGATTTCTTTTTAATTTATTTTTTTCTTTTTTTGGCTTTGACTTGTGGCTGGAAGGAGATCAAAGAGGACTTGGTTTAGATCTCCCTCCCCCCCTTCCCCCCCTCTCTCTCTCTCTCTCTCTCTCCATTCTTGACTTGGAAAGAGGGTTGCGGTGCGTCTGATGATGATATTGATGATAACACTTTTAATACTGATGATGATGATGATGACGCTCTGAAAATTGATGGTGATGATGATGATGATGATGATAACAACTTGGATAATGATGATGAGGATAATGTTGAAAACCCTCTGAATCTCTCTCTCTCTCTCTCTCTCTCTCTCTCTCTCTCTCTCTCTCTCTCTCTCTCTCACACACACACATACACACCCACACGCAATCCATCTCCTTCCCTGACTGGCTACACCCAAGGAATTAATCCTAAGGCGGCCCAAGATGCCCCTACCCGCACCTGAAGATGTTACACCCCACCCACGTCACATACATCAAGGGGGTCTGTGGGTGGGGTTGTGGGCGGGGTTGTGGGTGGGGGGGGTGTTTGGTGGTGGTGGTGGTGGTGGACGTGATGATGTTGCTGTTGATGATGATGATGATGATGATGATGATGATGATGATATCCTTTTCCCTTAACTTCTGTCATGCTGTAACTCATTTCCCGTAGCTCAGTGGCAGAATAAGACAATACAGTGGCTCTATATCAACCCATTGGACTTCTTCGTGACTGGCATCATATTCTAGTGTTAATCTACTGCTGCAGCTCAACATTCAAGATAAAGGGATGGCAATTTTGGGCCAAGTTAGAGTGAAAAGAGTATAGTAAGGAAACTACAAAAGTGAAATACATAATAACTGAAAGAAAGGTTATAACTAGAGTAAGTGACATATGATTTTCGCTGTTAAGAGGAATCACTGCCGTTTGTATGATAATGGGGATTACAGGTCTCACACACACACACACACACACACACACACATATGCATCTACCTTCCACAAACATACACACCCAGACACATGCACCTAACTTACACACACACACACACACACACACACACACACACACACATGCATCTACCTTCCACAAACATACACACCCAGACACATACACCTAACTTACACACACACACACACACACACACACACACACACACACACACACACACACACACACACACATGCATCTACCTTCCACAAACATACACACCCAGACACATGCACCTAACTTACACACACACACACACACACACACACACACACACACACCATCAACAACGTCAGCCACAAGCGAAACATTAACCAGCAAAAATCGACAACACGAGAGAGAGAGAGAGAGAGAGAGAGAGAGAGAGAGAGAGAGAAAAGTGTGTGGCTGTGCAGAGAGGCTTCCTGTTTTCATATCGACATTGAAAACACATGTGAGTTTTGTGGCACGTTTCCTCTTTTTTTATTTTCGAGAGAGAGAGAGAGAGAGAGAGAGAGAGAGAGAGAGAGAGAGAGAATAAAGTTATCTCACACTGCACTCGTTCGCGGAAGCATTTGTCTCTTAATTTTCCACGCATAAAAAAAGACAAAAAATTGCTTTAAATTCTGATGGTCCGGAGTCAAATATTCAATTCAATTTTTTTTCTTATTTTTTGTCTTTATTTCTGCGTTTTTTTTCTTTGCTTTCCGTTGTTGATCGATTTTTTTTTTGTTATTGTGGGAAGTTGGATGTGTGCTGAGCCCTTGCATTTTTTATTTCTGTAACTGCCTGCCTCTGTGTTTGTTATTTGAGGTGTGTGTGTGTGTGTGTGTGTGTGTGTGTGTGTGTGTGTGTGTGTGTGTATCATGTTGCGTTGGTAGTGTGGCTGTATTTTGCTTGTTGTTGCTCTTGTAGTTGCTGTTGTTGTAAATGTTCTTCTTCCTTTGCTATTAATTTTGTTTGTTATTTTCACTATTGGCTACAAGCTTTTTTTTTTTAACTACTATGTGTTAAAAAAAAAAACAATTTCTTTCCTGCATTTTCCTCCATTGAATTTTTGACATTTTTCATTGTACTTTCCTTGTTTTTATTTATCTTTATTTTTTACGATGTTTTCCTATTTGGTAATTTTCACTTTTTTTTGTTTTAATATTTTTTTTAGTGGTTACGTTCTCTCTCACACTGGCACTGATTCTACTCTCACTCTCTCTCTCTCTCTCTCTCTCTCTCTCTCTCTCTTTCTTCGCTTCCCACATAAATTACTATGATTGCATTTCCATTCCTTTCTTCTTTACTCTTTTCCTGCCTTCCTTCCTTCCTTCCTTCCATCCTTCTTTCTTTCCTTCCCTCCTTCTTTCTGTATTTCTCCTTCGTTTTCCTGTACTTTCTACCCTGTCTTTACTTTCTCTTCTTCTCCTTTCTTTCATCCCTTCCTTCTCTATTTTTTCTTCATTAGATTTCTACGTCTTTCTGCGCCTCCCTTTTCCATTCTTCTTTCTTTCTTTCTTTCTTCTTTTTCTTCGTCTTCTTCTTTCTCCTCCTCCTCCTCATCATCATCATCATCATCATCATCATCATCATCATTATCTTTTTCTTCATTTTCCTCTTCCTCCTGCTTTTCCTCCTCCTCCTCCTTATCATCATCGCATGTACTTCTTCTTCTTCTTCTTCTTCTCGTCTTCTTCTTCTTCTTTTTCTTGGATAAAACATATTCTGTTCTCTCTCTCTCTCTCTCTCTCTCTCTCTCTCTCTCTCTCTCTCTCTCTCTCTCTTCCTCCCTCCCTCTACTTTCCTACGTGCATCGAACCTAAAGCGTGATCTATCTCTCTCCTTTATGATGCATCAGGTAATTCTCTCTCTCTCTCTCTCTCTCTCTCTCTCTCTCTCTCTCTCTCTCTCTCTCTCTCTCGGTTATGGAAGCTGTATTTACCCCTTACATACCGGTACTATACTTCTGGAGCCAGCGAGGGACGCCTTCACGTGGTGGCACTGATATGACCAAGCGGCTCCACTGCCCAGGTACACAAACGTCCCTCAGCTCCCTCCCTATCCCCCGAAAGGAGGGTGGTGGACTGCAGGAGAAGGGCAACTCTAGCCTGCAGTCCACTGGGTTCACATTCAGATGAACCTGGATCCACAACAACAACAACAACAACAACAATATCAACAACTCCAGGCTCAATTGAAACGTCTACCCGGTGGACTGCAGGCTTAGGCTCCTCTCCTGCAAGCCACCATCCTCATTTCGGGGGATAGGGGAGTAACCGAGAGACATTTGTGTATCCAGGCAGCTGAGTCCCCCGGGTATATCAGTGCCACCCCACGAAGGAGTCCCTCTCCAGTGCCATATAATTAACTAAGGAAATGCGTCAGAGGGTTAAGTGGTGGGCGAGAGGGCGTGGCTCCTCGGACAGGTTGGTGGGAGGGGAGTACACACAACGCGTCCTAGCGATACAATGGGTGAGGACGCAAAAATAATTATCACAGTAAGATGGGAGGCAATAAGGACGCCGATGAGGGTGTCTTATGTAGCTAAATCGCCTATAGAAAACAACACGAATCTACAAAAAAAGCTCTTATAATGAAGTTGTGTTAAAAGTTGCAATGGTTTTGGCACCACTTGAACCCTCTCCAGTCAGCCCGAAATTGGTTTATCTCCACAGTAAAAACACAACGTCAATTTATGGGTTTAAAACCTCCCATGTGAACAACTCACGTAGTTGTGAAAACGGTAACTCCTGAAAGAAATCCCCAGTAGGTAGTAATATTCTCTTAGACGAAATTAATTATACATACACACACACACACACACACACACACACACACACACACACACACACATATATATATATATATATATATATAAAACCCTTAGTAAGTACATTTTATTCTCTCTGGCAGTGGAAGCAAATCGTGGAAAGTCGTATCCAGCTAAGGCCCAGTTTATTCCAGCAGGGTAGAGGCGGCATGTGAAATAAAATATTCAAACTGCAGCTCCAGCGAACAGTCTCGCAAAGTGGTTTAACTCTGGAAAATACTGACAAGAGCTTTGACATGTAATACATCTGTGCCGTCTGTCGCTCTTCACTGCCCATCTTTTTCGCAGCTTCAGGGATCGTATGCTGTTTTTTCTTTCATTTTTCATTAATACCCTTCCATGTTACCTCGCTTCATATTGATTTGCGGGTGCCTGTATAACACCTGAATTTCGGTGCCACACGTGTCTCGCCTTTACATATCACATATGGCAACGTTCCTTTATTCATGGAGAAATCAATGGTGTATCCCGTCCCACTTTTCGCAAAAACATTCAATTCTGCTGCGTCGTCATTTTTTCAAAAGGAAGACTTATGCTCACATTTGGAAAAGTTGCTTACTGGGAAGATATAACAACTGAGGCTCGACCTGGATCTTCTTTTTCTTTTTCTTTAATACTGCATAGTTCTCTCACTTAATTTTTTTTTTTTTTCATATTGCATTTTTTTTTTTTTTTTACGAAATTGGAGGCTATATTTTCATCCGAGTCTGTCTGTTGTCTATTAATGCACAAAAAATTCGCGCTTCAGTGATATTTGGAGCACAGGTGGGCAGTGGGTTAAGGAGGAGTCGTTTGATTCTATTGGCGGTGGAGGTGTTTGCTCTAAGGTTGTGTAATAGGGCAGTCTAAAACCGTAGAATTAATTAACTATGTGAGCCCGTAAAAGTATTCGTCTGGTCGGGAAGAGGAATTACATTAGAAATTCATAAATTAAATTGGCACTGGGGAAGGTTTGCGCTGCTTGATGCCTAGTTATACAGAGAGAATCCTGCCTTCGCCCATCTGCAAACATCAATCATTCTAAATCCCAGTCTAGACGCAAATAATCGGATTTGCGTTCAGCCAGAATGTATATATATCTCACTCGATCATTCCTCCTGTCTTCTCAATCTATTTCCACAGATAGATGCCCCTGCAAATATCATTCACCTTCGTAGCCAGCCTCCTTTTCCCTCCCTCGTGCATATTTCAACCCTTGCATTTGCATAAAGGTTTTTCCAGCCCTCGAAAGTCTTGATTTATTCCATGAGGCATAGGGGTATTTTCTGGTTTCTTGCCTCGCCTTCCAGCCTTCCTTACCCATCCTCCAGTTCAGTATACTCATTCTTCACCACCTCAAACTAGTGACTGAGAAACCCAAAGTATCATTCTTACTCATTTCAGCCCAGTGAGTCAATCAGGTATCTTAGAATTCAGGAAAGTGTACTAGTAGTGAAGTGATACTGAAGGTTGTGTTTAACTTGTCCGGCTATAATAATAATAATAATAATAACAATAATAATAATAATAATAATAATAATAATAATAATAATGATGATGATGATAATAATAATAAAACAGTAGTAACAACAACAACTTCCCTAAAGTCAGCAAAGTCGTCCAGTGCTACCAAAAATAAATCGCCTGAATAAATCACCGGATTCCACGGGATTAAGATGTGTACCACGAAAAATAAATCACTGAGGAAGAAGTGCAACGTACAGGAAAAAAAATACACTAGAGTTTTAATTCACCCATATATCCCCGAACCCAAATCGACACTCCTCTCCCAATTCTCTTTATCTCCTTATCGTCAATTCGTCTTTATCAGTGGTAGGTAATGACACGGGTTCGATCTTACGTCTTTATCCTCCCTTCTCACCTCGGAGCAACTCTATCAATCTATCTATCGCTTGTCCTTCCCTATCCATCCCGTATCTTTCCCTTTCCGCCACCTATCCTTCCCTCAGCCTTCCTTTTCCATTCCTTATCCTTCCCTATCCCTTCCCCTTCCCTTTCCATCCCCTATCCTTCCTTATCCATCCCCTATCCTTCCCTTTCCATCCCCTATCCTTCCCTATCCATCCCCTATCCTTCCCTTTCCATCCCCTATCCTTCCCTTTCCATCCCCTATCCTTCCTTTTCCATCCCCTATCCTTCCTTATCCATCCCCTATCCTTCCTTATCCATCCCCTATCCTTCCTTATCCATCCCCTATCCTTCCCTTTCTATCCCCTATCCTTCCCTATCCATCCCTCATCCTTCCTTATCCATCCCTCATCCTTCCCTATCCATCCCTTATCCTTCCTTATCCATCCCTCATCCTTCCTGATCCATCCTCCATCCTTCCCTATCCATCCCTTATCCTTCCTTATCCATCCTTCATACTTCCCTATCCATCCCTTATCCTTCCTTATCCATCCCCTATCCTTCCTTATCCATCCCTTATCCTTCCTTACCTCGTAATTACCCTTCCTTATCCAAATTAATTAGCCTTATATTAATTAGTCAGCCTCTCGTCCATTACATTGACGTAAATACCTTGCTCCCAAATTACTCTATTCTCGTGACAGGGCCCTCATTTCTCTCTCTCTCTCTCTCTCTCTCTCTCTCTCTCGTATATAATTGCCTTTAGGATGAAATGTCGAATTTTTATGGGTAATCTCTCTCTCTCTCTCTCTCTCTCTCTCTGTCTGGCTGTCTGTCTGTCTGTCTGTCTGTCTGTCTGTCTCTCTCTCATTAAAACCACGACAAAAGAGCAAAATTTCTGAGGAGGGACGTGAAATGTAGACGTGTTTTTAAAAGCATAATTGCATAGTAATAATCGCTTGAGAGAGAGAGAGAGAGTGAGAGAGAGAGAGACGAGGAAAGTAGTATGTATTATGCATGAAAAAAGTAAAAAAAAAAAATAAAAAAAAAGACAAAACGAGGAATAATTCACGTGATTTTAAAGGAAACCAGAGTACAAAAAAATAACGTGAAAAAGACAGAACTGAAAAGGGGCCTAGGAAGGGAGGTTACGTGAATTTAATGGGGGCACGATGAGGAAATTTCACGTGAATTGAAGAAGAAACGTGAAAAAGATTAATGTGTTTTTTATTCCTTCAGTACGTGTTTTTTTTTTTTTATTAGTCTTATGATTTTCTTTAATTTGGAAGATAGTTCTCGTCCTGAAGGGGTGAGACAGGACGCAATAAGTCTTGAGAAACCATGAAATATTTTACAGTGCCATAGAGAGACGCCTTCACGTGGTGGCACTGTTTTTTGCCGGTGGGTCAACTGCCAGGTTATGATGATGATGGTGATGATGACGACGATGATGATGATGATGATGATGATAGTGATGATGATGATGATGATGATAGTGATGATGATGATGATAAATTGCCCAAAAGAACAGACTAGCCTCTCCTCCACATGAGTCTATTTTTCTCCACTATGCGAGGCGGAAATATTTACTGCGCGTCATTCTTTGCCTTCATTCGCTGGCCGGCCTAACTTATTGAATAATTCCGGGTCGTGTTTTGGAGGCGAGAGTGGTGATATGTTGGCAGCATTACGGTGGGGGAGAGAGAGAGAGAGAGAGAGAGAGAGAGAGAGACTGTGTACTCTAGTGTTTGTGTGTGAGAAACAGAATTGACACAGAGATAGAGAGATAAACAGACAGAATATGTAAGTGAACGTGTGTGTGTGTGTGTGTGTGTGTGTGTGTGTGTGTGTGTGTGTGTGTGTGTGTGTGTGTGTGTGTGTGTGTGTGTGTGTGTGTGTGTGTGTGTGTGAGCTGCCTACTATACACACACACACACAGACATTCTCTCATCACGCTAATTATGTTATAAGATTTGCCCATTAATCTCAAGATTTTCAGTCCACCCCTTTTTAAAGAGAGAGAGAGAGAGAGAGAGAGAGGACATTTTTCAACATGGCGTCTATCCGGTTTCGTTTGTTTTTCAGATTGGACGAAGGTGAAAAATGTGGTAGGAGGGAGAGAAGGGGGGAAGGAGAGAAGCGAGGAGGGAGAGGAGGGAGGTAGAGAGAGAAGAATGGGGGGGGGGGATGAAATGAAGACGAGAAGAGGGGTAGGGGAAGAAGGAGATGTGTGGGAAGAAGGGAAGAGGAAAGAGTGGAAGAGGAAGAATAAGTAGGAGAGAAGAAAGAGATGAGAACGGAGGGGAAGAAATAGAGAGGTGAGGGAAGGAAGAAAGAGAGGAGAGGAAATAACAATTGGAAAATGGAGGGTGAGGAAGGAGAGAGAAGGGAGGGAGAAGATGGAGAGGAGAAAGTAAAGAAAATAGGGGGACACAGGGAAGAATGGAGAGAGAGAGAGAGAGAGAGAGAGAGAGAGAGAGAGAGAGAGAGAGAGAGAGAGAGAGAACCCAGTGGACTGCAGACTGAAGTCAGTCTCCTGCAGCACACTATCCTCATTTGGGGAGCAGGGAGGAAGTTGAGGGACGTTTGTATAACCGGGCAGTGGATCCAGCAGGTTATATCGGTGCCACCACGTGAAGGCGTCTCTGGCATCACTGTCTGGCGTAAAGAATAAATGCTTACGAAATCTAACAGCTGAATATTAATAAAAAAAAATACTGTACTCTTAAAACTTGGAGCAAATCACCATAATTATAAAAAAGATTGGTGAATAAATGTTTTGAATATCGTAAAACTGATTATGTAACTAATTGCGGTATGTATATAAATTTGATTATGGAACTAATTATACCGGTATATATTTCTATCTTACAGGTGAGTGAGGCGTCACTGGGGGAAATTCAGTGCTGATATATGGTATGTGTTAACCCCATCCATTAAGCGACTCATTCCCTTATAGGTATCGTTCCCCTCCTCCTCCTCCTCATCATCATCATCATCATCATCATCACCATCATCATCATCATCATCATATCATCATATCATCATCATCATCATCATCATCATCATCAGTGCTCCCCGTGTGATAGTCCCCCCACCCCCTTCGCTCGGTCGCCCCTCCCTCTTCCTTCCTCATTTGTGGAGGCGGAAGTACTGAAGAAAGGGACTGGAAAATTGTTCTCTCTCTCTCTCTCTCTCTCTCTCTCTCTCTCTCTCTCTCTCTCTCTCTCTCTCTCTCTCTCTCTCAGTACACTGCTTCTTCTGTTCTTCCAGCTACTACTACTACTACTTTTTAAATACTTCTACTACTACTACTACTACTACTTCTACTTCTACTACTATTACTACTACTACTACTACTACTACTACTTCTGTTTTTTAATACTTCTGCTTATGTTGTTATACTATCATTCTGCTGCTATAGCCGTTACTTCTGATGTTTCTACTTATAATTCTTCTACTTCTACTTGTAATACGATACTTCTGTGTCTGCCACCACCACCACTGCAATCACCACCACGTCAATCACCAACTACACCTCCATCATCACTACTACTATCATTACCACCACCACCTCCACCACCACCACTACCATCAACACCACCACCACCAACAACAACAACACCACACACCACCACAAGCACCACATACACCACCATCCCCACCTTCACAGTTTCACCACCACCATCACCACCACCACCACCACACGTCTCCGTCTTGGCCAATCCCAGGAGTTGCATTGAACTGTATGAAAAGTTTGTCGTTGCATTGTGAGTTGGCTCCACACACACACACACACACACACACACACACACACACACACACACACACACACACACACACACCAATCTCATCTCCTTTACCCATAAAACTTCCAAGCCCCAGAAAAAAACAGCCTAAACACGGAGAATGATCAGGTAGTTTTCTGAGGTCCCCCCTTCGCGCTCTCCTAGTCAGCTTCTGGTCCCCTCAGCAGAAAGGACAGTACTCAAGGACGAAACTGCCGCCCTCGTCAGCTCTCTTGATCGCGATAGCTGGGAGGCGTGGGTGGAGGGTGAGAGAAGGAGAGGGAAAATCAGAGAAAGAAAGGGAGGAGAGAAAAGGGGAGAGGGAGTGAAAAAGGGAGGACGAGAGAGAAAGGGAGGAGAGAGAAAGGGAGAAAGAGAGAGAATGGGAGGAGGAGAGGGAGGGGAGGAGAGAGGATTGGTAGAAGAGAGAAAGGAGAAAGGGAGAAGGAGAGAGGAAAGGGAGGAGAGAGAAAGGGAGAAGGAGAGAGAATGGGACGAGGAGAGAGGAAGAAGGAGAGGAAAGGGAGAAGGAGAGAGGAAGGGAGAAGGAGAGAGGAAGGGAGAAGGAGAGAGGAAGGGAGAAGGAGAGAGGAAGGGAGAAGGAGAGAGAATGGGACGAGGAGAGAGGAAGAAGGAGAGGAAAGGGAGAAGGAGAGAGGAAGGGAGAAGGAAAGAGAATGCAGAAGGAGAGAGGAAAGGGAGGAGAGAGAGGTGAGAGAAGGGAAGAAGGAAAGAGAAGGGAGAAAGAGAGAGGAAGGGAGAAGGAAATGCGGATGGAAAATGGGTAAAGGGGGAGGTGAAAATGAAAAAAAAAAGTATGGAGAGGGAGGTAGTTGTAGAGAGAGGTGTTGGAGAGAGGCAGAGAAGATGAGAGGGAAGGAGAGATAAAGAGGATTTTTAAGAGAGGGGGTAGTGGAGAAGGGGAGAGGAAATATGGGGAGGTATGGTGGAGAGAAAGAAAAATTATGAGGAAGGTTTTCATGGTGAGAGAGAGAGAGAGAGAGAGAGAGAGAGTTGAGTTGGTGATGGAGTTCGTGGAAATGGTAGAGAAAATTGAGTTAATGGAGAAACTGACAGCGAGGGTAGAGGTAATGAAGTGATGAAGGGGCATGGAGAGAGAGAGAGAGAGAGAGAGAGAGAGAGAGAGAGAGAGAGAGAGAGTTGCAGCAAAGTATTTCAAGAGGCATTTGTGACAAGCTCTCGTACATGTCTATCTTTGCACCCAGAAAGCCCGGATCAAAGGACACTTAACCGCGGATCTGTTCTAAATATCGGACTCTGGACACAGGCTAGAGGGCCGGTTCACGAGATTATGAAGAAATTCGGCCGCATACCATAATAGAGACTCGTTTTCATTATGTATATTGAGTAAATGATCGTACTCTCTCTCTCTCTCTCTCTCTCTCTGTACCTACCTATCTGTGTGTGTGTGTGTGTGTGTGTGTGTGTGTGTGTGTGTGCTTATATAACCCATCTTACCCTTAAATCATAAATAAATTAATAAAATAAATAAAAGTAAGGAATGGCTGCTCCTCCTACGTCATCTTTGGGGAAAAAAATGAGACAAAGTAACAGAGAATTTTGTCAGCATGAAAATATTACCAAAAAATAAAAAAAAAAACATAAAAAAAAAAACAGACGTATGATTTATGACTAACTAAAAGGATTTGTAGTTTCTGTTAATAGGGAGAAAAATTGTACATGGTTTTCCAATTATGTTAGAGAGAGAGAGAGAGTGTGTGTGTGTGTGTGTGTGTGTGTGTGTGTGTGTGTGTGTGTGTGTGTGTGTGTGTGTGTGTGTGTGTGTGTGTGTGTGTGTGTGTGTGTGTGTGTGTGTGTGTACCCTGACTTCTTGCTGTCACTTTTTGCTGGTCTGGTATTTCCTTTTACTTAACTGGTATTTCCTTTTACTTAACTGGTATTTCCCTTTACTTAACTGGTATTTCCCTTTACTTAACTGGTATTTCCCTTTACTTAACTGGTATTTCCCTTTACTTAACTGGTATTTCCCTTTACTTAACTGGTATTTCCTTTTACTTATCTGGTATTATTTTTACAGCTTTTTTCAGAACTCTACTTAAATTAATCTTGACTTTATGGAACAAATTTCGGATATACAGAGAAAGAAAAGGTGAACTAACAGAAAGGCTGACTCTCCCTGTTTATTATTTATCGTCCTGCTTATTTTCTTATCCTATTTATTCTTTATCGAGACAGGGAGAAAAAAACGACAAAGAAAAGCCTCCCAGTGACCTCAAATAACCTACGCAAATTCTGACTAAACACACTTCAGAAAAACACTAAACATATAAACATTTACCCCCCCCATCAGACCCCCCTTGCTCCTGTCCTCCAAAATGCCCCCGACGCCTCAAAATTAGCTTCCAGAATCAAGGAACTTAAAAAAAGGAGGACAAAAAAAAAGACAAATTTTCTTCTCCTGCAGGTTTAATTTCCGTGGCGACATCTCGGAAGCGGCACCCCCCCCCCTCCATTCTCTCTCTCTCTCTCTCTCTCTCTCTCTCTCTCTCTCTCTCTCTCTCTCATGTTTTAGTACCCCCTTTTTTTCTCTCATGGTCTTCCACCTTTCTTTCTCTTACTCCCTTAACTCTTGTGTCTCGTCTCCCCCCTCCCTCCCTCTTCTCTCTCATGTCCCCCCCCCCTCTCTCTTCTCTCTGCTTCCACCCTCTCTTCTAGTTCTCTTTTCTCTCATCCCCCCATTCCTTTCCTCTCCCAGACCTCCCCTTTGTCTAACCCCCTCCCTCCTTGTCTGCTGTCCCCCCCCTTTCCTCTCCCCCTCTTCCCTCTCACACCCCTTTCCTTCCCCTCACCCCCCTACATCTGCCTCCGCCTCCTCTCCCTCTTGTCAGAAACTTGAGACTTACACACACACACACACACACACACACACACACACACACACACACACACACACACACACACACACTCCAGCTGCCTCTTTTTCGCCTCCTCTCTGTTCCTTCCTTTTTTCTGACTTTTTTTGTTTTTTTCAATTCTCCTTTGTGCCTCCAGTCTTTATTTTTTGGCCACTTTAGTCTTCTCTTCCTTCCTATTTCTAATTTTTCTGTTTTTCCATCATTCTGTATCTCGTCTTTGTCTTTTTCCTCTCTTCTCTACCGTACATTTTGTCTTCTTTAGTCTGTATTTCATTTCCTTCCTTATCATTCTCTTCCTATTACCCTTTTTCTTTTTTTTAATCTTCATACTTATTGTCTCATTGTCTTTTCTGCCTTCTGTATCATTTTCTTGTTCTTTGCCAGGACTCTCTCTCTCTCTCTCTCTCTCTCTCTCTCTCTCTCACACACACACACACACACACACACACACACACACACATCGTTTTTCTCTCCCTGTCTGTCTTCCAAGGGTCCAAACGGAAACTCCTCCAACTTGCGAAGGACCATAACTTACTTTTTCTCATGGCCCCAAAAAATGAAAAATAATAATAATAATAATAATAATTATTATTATTATTATTATTATTATTACAATCATCATCATCACCATCATCGTCATCATCATCATCACCATAATCATTATCATCATCAAACCTATACTACTACTACTTCTTCTATTACTACTACTACTACTATCTTTACTGCCACTACAAAACACACACACACACACACACACACACACACACAGTCACTAAGGCTCTCTCTCCCCCCCCCTCCCTCTCTCTAAGCCATAAATACGATAAACAACTATATTTTCCACTGGCGTCTCTTTAAAATACTGCACTGAGTTTTAACATGAAATACCCGGTATATAAGTATGTTCTATACAACTTTTTAAACTATGAAAATACTATTATGATTTTTATGCTCCTTATAAACGTCATTTACTCACGACAGGAATATTAAGTTACCGGTTTATCTATGTCTATCTGTCTATCTATCCATCTTATCT
The DNA here is from genome assembly GCF_032717465.1 of Coenobita brevimanus. Classification (NCBI taxonomy): domain Eukaryota; kingdom Metazoa; phylum Arthropoda; class Malacostraca; order Decapoda; family Coenobitidae; genus Coenobita; species Coenobita brevimanus. Next base: position 2,962,728 of record NC_137053.1, on the reverse strand, counting down.
ATCTATTGATCTGCCTATCTTGGTTCTGCTTTAAACTTTGAGCTACTAATTACCTGTTTTTATCTATCTTTTCTTTCAGTAAATTTCACACACTTTTACTATGGTCTAGAGACCCGCAGGGCACTGACAAAGTTCATAATTTTCGTTCTCTACTTTCACTTTAAAAAAATACATACATAAATAAAATAAGAAATACGGAACTGTGTATTTCGTTCTACCTGAAGACGAACAATTTTATTTCGATCATAAAAACTCCGAGCAAATAACTGTTTAATGATTATGTAAACTTTTATTATAAGAGCGGCTTTCAAGTTCTCTGTACTCCTTTCACCCTCACTTGGCCCATATTTTCTTCCCTTTGTAGTTTATTTCTCGTAGCATAGTGGCAGAAAAATGCAATACTGTGACTTTACATCCTTTCCATTGCACTTTTTCGTGACTACCATCCTACTCCAGTGCTAAGCTATTGTAACATCACTATTCAAGATGGAGAGAGGGCAGTTTTAGGCCAAGGTAGTGTAAAAAAGAGCATAGTATTAGGCATCTGAGCGTTTCACACAGAGTAATTTTCCTTTATCGGTATTCTGTTATCTCGATGCCTAAGAAACACGTCTCGAAACAAATGAAACCAGGTGAAGCAACGCTCGGATGAGAAAATGCTTGAGAACAGTACAGTATCCGAGATGGTATGTAAACTGCTGTCATATAAGAAAAAGGATTAGGATTACCCGTTTTCCTCTGATATGGCCTAAAATTGCCACCTTTCCACCTTGAATGCTGGTCTACAATGGCCTAAAATTGCCATCTCTCCACCATGAATGCTGAGTCTAACATGCCCTAAAACTGCCATCTCTCCACTTTGAATGCTGAGTCAAAACGGCAGAGTAACACTAGATTATGATGCTAGTCACCAAGAAGAGTTATGGGAAGCACACAAAACCATGGCAGAAGGAAGAGAACCTGCGCCAGGCTAGGGTTGAAAAGGTAGCTATAGTAGTTTTCTTCCTTTAACTCTTTAGCTACGAGTACAACGTATCAACTGTGCATTTTTTTTCTTTGCTGACGTCTTGAACTTATCTTTATAGTCAAGCGAAACCTGGGGAACCGAAAACGTGAAAAAATACTATCCCAGTTAACATTCTGCTACCTGGTATTTTATTCCAGCGTGCGATACACCATAGGGTTAACCAAAAAATAGTAAATAAATAAATAAATATATAAAGTCAATGGGTTTGAGATAAAACTTAAGATTTTGATAATACTACCGTTACTATAGTCCTTTCACCTTAACTTGGCCCAGATTTTCTTAACTTTTGCTAACTTGTTTCACGCAGCTCAGTGGCAGCATAAAACAATACTACGGCTCTACATCCTTCCCATAGCACTTCCTTGATACGGTATCAATTTCACTGTCTTGTGCTAATCGATTGCTACAACTCGGCATTTAAGATGGAATACACTAATTTCAGGCCAAGTTAAAGTGAAAAGAGAATAATTTGTTGCATGTCAAATGGCAGGAACATTGTCACTGATAACAAAAAAAAAAAAAAAAAAAGAAAACCAGGCCTTTAAGAGTCAAGTATATCCCAATCTTTTTTTTTTTTTTTCATAAGTTTTCATCTTTTTTTAATTAATATCCTTTCATAACAGAGGCGCAAATTTTGATGTGATTCTGCTCACATTTATAGTGATACAATATAGCAATGCATTTATAACACACACACACATACACACACACACACACACACACACACACACACACACACACATACTCGCGCGCAAATTAATATGCATGCACACGCAAATCCACAACACACACACACACACACACACACACACACACACACACACACGCATATTAATGCATATGCACAGACACCCAATATCTCACATGCCTTGATCTGAATGACATAGGCGAGCGCGAGAGAGAGGAGCAAGGAGGAAGTAGATACAGGGAGAGATAGACAGATCGACAGACAGAACGACACGGGTAAATATAGGCAGATGATCAGGCACACAAACAGACAGACAAGGAAGTAAACAAAGAGTGAAAGATTAATAGGTATGTAGATGGTTTGATACCGTATGTAGAAAAAGAAACTGATTCATAAATATATAGAAAGATAAGGAAGGAAGTAAACAGGTAGAGACAGACAGATGAATGGAAGATTGGATACATAGATAAATTGATATTGACTATATATACGTAGACAGACAAAGGTAGGGAGATATCTAGACATACTGATAGAGAGACAGATCGACAGAAAAGTAGACAGATAAATACGTTGATAAGGTATACACATACACAGATTATTACTGATAGGGAGATGGCTATTATAGACAGCTGATACTGTACACTGAAATAATTAAATTGATCGACAGCTCGTGACATTTCTTATCTATTACACCTTGTCCTTCTCAAGCCGACTGCAACGTATTGGAACGCATGAAATCAAAGTAAAGCTGTACGAAGAGGCTCAGGTATTTTCTTAAGAGATTCATGAAATATCGAGTACCTAACACTATAATTTAGTTCCTCGATTTGAGTACGATTAGAAGCTTGATTATACAAATTATTTTACTATGGGTTACAATCTATATTTGAACTTTTTTCAGAAACGTTGTTATAGTGTTTCTGTTAATATCATCTACGATAGATCTCTTGCTAAGCGATACGTCATTCTATTCAAAACAAACATTTTTAAAGCCTTCTAACATGTCAAAAAATATTACAAGAAATGAAACCACCTTTTGGTCTACGTTTGAACTGCCCAGTTTAATTTTTCTGCGCCGATATATTCAGAAACTCTCTCTCTCTCTCTCTCTCTCTCTCTCTCTCTCTCTCTCTCTCTTTGTGGATTGCAAAATATATGCGAACAGCTATAAACACGCTGAAATGAAAATACAACAAACATAATCACATTTTCAAGCGTATACGGCAAATAAAATCATCGAAATCAATACAAATAATAAAAATCTGGTCTCCTTTAAACAGCTTGCGAAAACAAAACAAAGTATTCCTTACCTCCCCTCCGCCGCCAAGACGACAAAATGCAAAGAGCCACGGAAGACTTTTCAATGATTTCCAGTGTTTACAGTTTGCTAACAGTGACGTCTTCATCACACAAATTACTCAACCACGTCATGCACACGCCCACTACAAAGTTTTCCTTATAACGCAAAAGATCACGTGAAATTTGCCAATATTACTAAAGGTTACTTGCTGACACCACACACTTGCTCTCCCGGCGCACTAAAATTATTGTGCTCACTGTATGGCAACACTCCGGTTACATGCCACATACCGCCTTTAAGCGCCACTATTTTAAAGATGGCGCATTTACTTATTACCTTTGTCCTTTTACACGTACTTATGTCTGTATATCTGTACAACTTATATTTCTATGTTGTTTTATACTAGAAGTAGAGAGATACTGTATGGATTACGTAAAACTGCCACATACTGTATATGTTTTTACCTACAAAAACGGGAAGATATTTCGCTTGCAGTACAATCTCGCACGATGGCAGTTTCCTCTTTCCTAGCTACCATCAAGCAATTTCTATTAGTTTGGGAGAGGAATATGATGCTTAAGGATGTGTCAGTGGTAAAAGTGATGAATATGGTGAAAGGAATAAGGAATGGAAAGGTACTGGTTCTGCTGAGATAGAGAGAGAGAGAGAGAGAGAGAGAGAATGTTGCCATGCAGGCCACAGCCTTGCAAAATCCCCTGTCTAGCTTTCAGGTGGCTGTCAGTTTAAAGATATAAAGAGTGAGGGGGAGCAGAGATAGTTTGAGAAAGGGGAGAGGCAGAGCAGCATCTACTCTTGGCAGTGTAACATCAAAAACCATTACCGTCGAAAAGTAAAATAAATTTTTTCAGGGAAAATTCTTACAAATGAACTATATATATATATATATATATATATATATATATAGATATATATATATATATATATATATATATATATATAAGGAATCATCACTAGCAGCCAAACTGATTAGGAGACATTTTAGCAATTCTTCATTAGCAGTTTGTTTCACATTCCTCCTGTGTATTTTCTATATTATTTTTTGCTTTCTTGTACTGAGGTGTAGGTAGGAGAAGGTGTGGGTAGGAGAAGGTGTGGGTCAGGGAAGATGTGGTTAAGTTAGTTGTAGGTAAAGTAGATGTAGACGAGGGAAGGGTGGGTAAGGTTGGTGTGGGTGAGGGAAGGTGTAGATAAGGCAGGTGTGGGTGAAGGAAGGTGTGGATAAGGTAGGATAGGGGAAGGTAAGTGAGTGAAGGTGTGGGTGAGGGAAAGTGTGGGTAAGGTAGGTGAGTGTACGGTAGGGTAGGTAAGGTAAGGTAGGTTAAGGGAAGGTGAGGGTAAGGGAATGTGAAGGGTGGGAAAGCAGACAGGAGACAGTTAACCTTCACAGCGGCAAGCATTTTGTCAGCCGTTCACGTGTAAAATGTTACTGTCTTGTCAAAGACAATTTCACACCTGTCAGCGACGAACTTGATAACCACATGTAAATATAAATAACTATATAAATAAATGCACGAATAAAATAATATACAAGAGCCAAATACAAAAATGATATAGGCTTCATATATTTCGTTACCAAAGAATATTAATTTAAAAAAAAAAATTGTATACTTGTACAAAGATGCATGAAGATTTACAGACCTGAGCGGTTAAAACTGTAACTTATTTATACAGTTTATCTTTACAGTGGCCGGATGTGACGGGGAAAAAATTTTAATACTGTATCCTTTATCTGTATCTGTATCGCACCTTCCCTTGAGTGGGAGAGTGATCACCAGAATGAACCCTTCCCCCAAGCTGGCGAGGTATGGTTAGGGCAAAGGTGTGAGTGTGTAGGAAGAGTGGTGCACAGCCGACAGCAAAAGATATGTCGCCTCTCTTGGCTTTATGTTCATAGATTAAGTTCAAGCCAAATGACTCAGATGCAAACACCATGATCTGTAAGCCAATAAAATCTTCAAAGTCAGTTGTTATTGACGTAAAAGGCTGACTGTGGCAAGTTGAGAGAAAAGTAGAGATGACAGCAGGAGTTTTGTTGTGACTATGTGAAACCTGAATCGTTGTATTGACTCGTTTTGTTTGTGTCAGAATTTAAGTATGTCATCGGTAGAAGAGATCCCAGCAATGGTATTATTATTATCATTATTATTATTATTATTATTATTATTATTATTTCCTTGGGGGAAGCAGCCTAGGTATATAGATAGATAGATTATTATTATTATTTTTTTTTCGGAGGGGGGTGCCATTTTAAAACATTCCCATCATGGCTACCCAATGTCACAGATTGCCTGTAACTTTTTATCTAGCTCATTACCCCTTCAGCCCAAAGGTGAATATTCTGCTGTATTTCACTTATCTCTAGGCTATCATAGTAAGGTTAGCAGAGGCCTGTATTAGTAAAGTAGTTAATGGAGTCTCTATCTAACCACTCCAGTTCAAAAAATCTCTAGAGCTCAAATAGAATCAATAAAACTATAATGGGAAAAAGGCGGCATCGGATGGAAGGGATTTGGTCCTGAAAATTGCCAAGCAGAGACCAGTGGGGGAAATTAGTGACGTTCAGGGCTGCAGGTGTGGGAGGGAAACGTTAATGAAGGTGCCGAGGGAAAACTGACACGAAATGACGGGAGGTTGACGTAGGGCTGGAGGAAGGGGAAACTGACAGTTGATGTGTGAAAAATAAAGATAAATAAATAGCTAAATACAACAAGTAACTATTCATGTGAGAAAAATAAAAATAGCTCAATAAAACAGATAAAAGATGACGTGCAAAAAAGAAGGATGAATATGTGACCCAATAAAATTAATAATGTTGAAATGGAAAAAAAGATCAATAAATGACCCAATAATATACTTAAAATTTGATGTGGGGAAGATAAAGATACCTCGATAAAATAAATAAAAAATGATGCTGAATAAAGAAAGATGAATAAATAACCAAATAGAATAATAAAGGTTGATGGAAAAAGAACGATACCTTAATGAATAAATAAATGGAATGGTAAATGTCCATCCCTTATTTCCCTCTCCGTGCGTAAGAACCTGAGGCTAGGCTATGTAATCCAATACATTAAATGATACACTAACATATAAATTTGTTTCCAGCTTAGAATTAATGGTCTATGGCCTTATATTTTCTCAGTAACTTATTCTCCATTTGAGACCTGATTTCTCCATGGACTTATTCTCCCTCATTGACCTATTTTCACCGTGGATCTATTTTTCCTGGCTAATCTCCGATCCGATTTAGACCAAACTGGGTGGGATGGTTGAGGGTTAAGCTGAAGTGCTTTGATTTTGAGAACAGAAGTCAAGCTTGTAGGTCAGAGTCAAAGGTTTCACTTAGAACTCTAACAATTTTGATACGACTTAGAGCAAATTTGGTGGAAGGGTTGAGGGTCAGCCAAGGATGAAAATAATCGATTATGAGTAAACTTAGTCAATGGCGACTGTCAATAAGAAAGGCAACTCATACAACTTTATTCCGATCTGAACTAAACTTACTGGGAAACACTGAAGGTCAAATAAAGATGAAATATTTCGATTTTCAAGCAATATATCAAAGGTCAAGGGCATAAGGCAAAGGCAAATGTTTTATTTTTAAAATGTACACACACACACACACACACACACACACACACACACACACACACACACACACACACACACACACATACAGACACACATACACACACACACACACACACACACACACACACACACATACATACATACAGTACACTCTCTTTGACTGGCCTCTTTTGTGTGAGTTTAATCGGTCAAAGATCAAAGTTACAGGGCAAGATCAAAGACTCAGCTGTGTAACTCAAATATTTTTTATACGATCTGGACCAGACAAAAGAAAGGACGAGAATTAGTCAAAGATGAAGTGATTTGATTTTGATGGCAAGAGGTCAAAGGTCAACTCAAATACACACACACACACACACACACACACACACACACACACACACACACACACACACACACACACACACACACACACACACATACATACATACTCTCTCTCTCTCTCTCTCTCTCTCTCCAGTGAATAATTTCATTTTCACCCTAGCTATCTCTCTCCCTTTCTCCTCCCTCTCATTCCCTTTTTCTTCTCCCCTCTCTCTCTCTCTCTCCGTTGTCCCCTCGCGAGTAACTTTATAATCTCGTTTGTCTAGGAAGGAGGCAAATAAGGGGAGTGAGAAAGGAGAGGGAGAGGAGAAGGGCAAGGGCACCGAGAGAGAGAGAGAGAGAGAGAGAGAGAGAGAGAGAGAGAGAGAGTGAGAGAAAGATGAGGGAGTCAAGAAATAAGCCAGTAGGAAAAACAGGAAAACACACACACACACACACACACACACACACACACACACACACAATGGGGGGAGGAGAGAATGAAATATAAAGTTGGAGTAGTTAATAAGTGATGAATGAAGCAGAGATGAATGAAAGCAGAGATGAATGAAAGCAGAGATGAATGAAGGCAGAGATGAATGAAGGCAAAGATGAATGAAAGCAGAGATGAATGAAAGCAAAGATGAATGAAGGCAGAGATGAATGAAGGCAGAGATGAATGAAAGCAGAGATGAATGAAAGCAGAGATGAATGAAGGCAGAGATGAATGAAGGCAGAGATGAATGAAAGCAGAGATGAATGAAAGCAGAGATGAATGAAGGCAGAGATGAATGAAAGCAGAGATGAATGAAAGCAGAGATGAATGAAAGCAGAGATGAATGAAGACAGAGATGAAAATGAAAGCACGAATGAATGAAAGCAGAGATGAATGAAGGCAGAGATGAATGAAGGCAGAGATGAATGAAAGCAGAGATGAATGAAAGCAGAGATGAATGAAAACAGAGATGAATGAAAGCAGAGATGAAAATGAAAGCAAAGATGAATGAAAGCAGAGATGAATGAAGGCAGAGATGAATGAAAGCAGAGATGAATGAAAGCAGAGATGAATGAAAGCAGAAATGAATGAAAGCAGAGATGAATGAAGGCAGAGTTGAATGAAAGCAGAGATGAATGAAAGCAGAGATGAATGAAAGCAAGGGTAAATGAAGAGGGTAGTAAAGCAGGAGTAGGAGTGGTCGTGACACAGTAAGGCAGCCAAGCAGAGAGGAAGAGGGAGGGGGGGGCAAGATAGGGGGAGAGGAGGAAGCAGGAGGGCAGGGGAGAGAGGAAGAAATGGGGAGGGGAGAGAGGAAGATGGGGAGGAGGGAGAGGGAACCGGGGAGGAGGGAGATGGGAGGCAATGGGCAGGGGAGAGGGGGAAGCAGGGAGAGGGGAGAGAGGGAATTGTGGGTGAAGGAGAGAGGGGGGGGTCGCAGACAGGGGGGTTTGAAGGAGAGGGAGCTAGATGGAGAGGGTGACAGGAAGAGAAATGGGTAAGGCAGGGAGGAAGGGAGAGGTGAAGAGGGGGAAGTGAAACAGGGAAGGATAGGGAGAGGAAGGGAGGGTGCGGCAGGGTGGGAGACAAGGGGGACTGCTGACAGGGGAGGAGGAGAAACAGCAGAAGGGCAGCAGGAGGGGGAGCGAGCAGGAGGAAGAGGTTGCAAGGGAACCGTGTGTGACAGAACTGGTGTGGCACAGGGCTTGGAGGAGTGATTGCCTCTTCAGCTTAAGATTAACCTCGCCTTTATTCACGCCAGACGATTTTATTCAGCAGGACAGAGCATAATAGTAGTGGAGGGGTTAACGAAGCGTCCGTCTAACCCCTCAAGCTCGAAAATCGTCTTCCCAGCTGAATAAAATCATCTGTAGGCATTAAGATTGAAAAAAAATAACAATGGGTGTGGGGAAGAGAGGAATGGGACTGGTTTGCGTGAGGTGAGGCTGGAGAGAGAGAGAGAGAGAGAGAGAGAGAGAGAGAGAGAGAGATTGGCGAAAGACGAAGAATTATGAATAAGAGTGGAAATGAGGGAAGAGAGGATGGGGAAATGTGGAGGGGAGTGTGGAGAGATGTGGAAGGCAGTGGAGGGGTAATGGAGAGCAGTGGAGAGGCGTCGAGTGTCGTTTTCTTCCTCATTTTGATTTTCTACAGCAAGACACCCCTCCCTACCAAAAAAAATAAATAAATACAGAAATAAAAAATGAAGGATAGTCCAAATATTGCTCCTCCCATGTCTTATGTCTTGCGGGGACGGCTCAGTTGGTTACCAGTGTCTACCATGCCTCTCTCTCTCTCTCTCTCTCTCTTCGTTTTTATAACCTAATTTCTGCTTATTTACATCTATTTACTTTATGGATAATTTTCAAGAAGCAACTAAAACCTCTGCCCTCCCACACCAGCAGACTGTGCCCTCCTCGCAACACAAGAATGATAAGCACAATATTCAGACCTAGCCTTGGGTTCCTTCTTCTTGCATAAATATAAAAAAAAAAATACTTGAATAACGTAAACTGAATAATAATCGATGTTACGTAATTGAATAACATTAAAAAAACAAATTACTTAAAAAAAAAAAAAAAAAGGCACACTGACCATGCGCAGTCGACGGAAATAAAGAAAGTATTACGTAAGGGGTAAATAATTTATTGTTACAGATAAAAACTGAGAAAATTTATGAGAGATGGAATAGTACGCCATAAATGATAAAGGGAGACGGGTGGCACTTTCTCTCTCTCTCTCTCTCTCTCTCTCTCTCTCTCTCTCTCTCTCTCTCTCTCTCTCTCTCTCTTTTCATTCTCCTTTCTGTCTGTCTTTCATTCTTTCCATCCCTTTCTCTTTCCGTAAATATTTTCAATCAAACTTTTTCCATGTTTTATCTCCCCCCCTCCTCTCTCTCTCTCTCTCTCTCTCTCTCTCTCTCTCTCTCTCTCTCTCTCTCTCTCTCTCTCTCTCTCTCTCTCTCTCTCTCTCTCTCTCTCTCTCTCTCTCTCTCTCTCTCAGTACAAACGGAAGCAAGCTGACGGGCAAGATGGCTGGAGAGAGGGCAAGACTGGAGGAGGGGAGGGAAAATGGAAGGGAGGGGAGATGGAAAGGGGAGGGAGGGGGGAGGGAGGAAGTGGGATGAGGGAGGGAGGGAAGGAAGAGAGAAGATTTACATGGAGGGTTGAAGGAAAGGGAGGAATGGGGGGGAGGGAGGGAGGGGAGATTGAGAGGGGAGGGAGAGGTGGATGGAGGAAGTGGGCGAAGAAGGATGGGGGAGGGAAGGAGGGAGGGAAGGGAGAGAAGAATTAGTAGGAGAGGAAGGAAAGGGAAATGGAAGGAGGGAGGGAGAAAGGGAGGGAAGGGAGAAAAAAGAATTAGATGGAGAGAGAAGGGAGAGAGAGAGATGAAAAGGAGGAGGGAGGGAGAGAGGGAGGGAGGGGAGGGAGAGAGAAGAATCAGAAAGAAGAGGGAGAAGAAGATGGAAAGAAGGAAGGAAGAATGAAAGAGGGGAATAGAAAAACAATCAGATATTCAAACATTTTCTATACTTTGTTTTAACCGTAGACAGTGACTGTGGTATCTATTTTATGAGAGTAAGAAAAGAAACTCCCTATTTACAAACTACACAGAACTTACCGTCTCTTCTTCGTGGCCGGGCATGAAAGTTGATAGAAAGACTGACCATCGAATTCCAAAGCTTGAAGAATGACAGGAGAATGAGAGGAAGATGGCAAATTGAAGACCAAGGGAAGGTGTGCGAGAGCAGAAAAATATATCAATAACTGAGGGTATATTGAAATGACTGAGTGAATTAATATATGTATGGATATTTTCTTCCCTCCATTCCTCCCTCCCCACCTCTCTCTCTCTCTCTCTCTTCACCTCAGCAAATTGAACAACAGGGTGTGTCAAAAACAAAGAAAATAAAAATCTCTTCATCTCCCTTCCCTCTCCCCTCCCCACCTTCTGCCTCATGCACCACCCTGTACACTCCCTTATCTCTTATCTCACACCCTCTTATCTGAAAGGAAAGAGTATGAATGGATATGGATAGGAAGGGGAGGGAGAGAGGGAGGGAGGGAGGGAGGGGTATCGTGAAATGGGGAGTGGGTGTCCGTAGAATTTATATAGACTTTTCCTGGATGAAGTTATGGGTAGAAAGATAGATGGATAGATGGATAGACAGATAGATAGGTAGATGAGGAGAGAGAGAGAGAGAGAGAGCTTACATAACATCCCAGTATCGATCATTACTTGCCTCTTCAATGACAGGCGGAGTAAGATCAATTTTCAATTTCCTCTCAACGTCTTATCAAAATCCAGCTTCCCTCCCACATTTCATCTCTCTCTCTCTCTCTCTCTCTCTCTCTCTCTCTCTCTCTCTCTCTCTTTCTCTCTCTCTCTCTCTCTCTCTCTCTCACTCTCTCTCTCTCTCTCTCTCTCTCTCTCTCTCTCTCTCTCTCTCTCTCTCTCTCTCTCTCTCATACCCTGCCTCACACACACACACACACACACACACACACACACACACACACAAGTATTCTCTGTGCCCCCCCCTCTCTCTCTCTCTCTCTCGTTATCCGATGTTATTGCCCCGTTTCTTCCTCTTGCCCTTTCCTTTCTTTGTGCTTAATTGCTGTTTTATTTAACGAGGTGATTAGACAATGAGGAGGTGATTAACGCATTACGGGAGGATATGGCAATGAGTGGAGATGAGGGGGGGGGTGGAGATGATGGCTGGTTGGATTTGGAATATTATCCCTTTTTCTTATCCTCTCTTCATTTCTCCTCTCTTCTTCCCCTCTCTCTCTCTCTCTCTCTCTCTCTCTCTCTCTCTCTCTCTCTCTCTCTCTCTCTCTCATTGTTCTATACATTTGCCAGTCTCTTATGTGTATTTATCTCTGAACACACACACACACACACACACACACACACACACACACACACACACACACACACACACACACACACACACACACACACACACACACACACACACAAGGAAACAAACAAGCAAACACGCAGCAAACAAAGAAACAAAAACACAAACCCCCAGAAGAAAAAACACGGTACATTTTCTTGACAAAACAATACAACTTAAAACGTGAATTGTGAAAGAAAAGAAAAATAAAAGCTGATTAGGAGATGAGAAGTGCTAAGGTGCTTAATACTGAGGCTGAAGAAGAAGAAGAAGAAGAAGAGGAGGAGGAGGAGGAGAAGGAGGAGGAGGAGGAGAAGAAGAAGAAGAAGAAGAAGGAGACAATGAAGAAGAAGAAGAAGAAGGAGACAATGAAGAAGAAGAAGAAGAAGGAGGAGGAGGAGGAGGAGGAGAAGACGAAGACGAAGACAAAGAATAAGAATAAGAATAAGAAGGAGGTGAAGAGGACGACGAAGACGAAGACGAAGACGAAGAAGAGGAAGAAGAAGAGGAAGAAGAACAAGAAGAAGAAGAACAACAAGAAAAGCATGAAGTAGAACAGGATGAGGAGGAAGAGGAGGAGGAAGAGGAAGAGGAAGAAGTAAGAGGAAGAAGAATGGAGAGCGAGACAAACTTGGTGCCGGGGAAAAATAAAGTTTGCTCTCATGTTGCAAATGCATTGAATACGAATGAGGGAAGCCGTAGGTAAGATTGCAGAGAATTTGGTATATGTGTGTTCCGGCATTTGTGTGTGTGTGTGTGTGTGTGTGTGTGTGTGTGTGTGTGTGTGTGTGTGTGTGTGTGTGTGTGTGAGAGAGAGAGAGAGAGAGAGAGAGAGAGAGAATAAGATAGACATATAATTTGGCTTTGTTATATTTAAGCGTATGTCTTCTAATATAT
>NC_137053.1:2935000-2947500 GCF_032717465.1 Coenobita brevimanus | reverse complement strand
CAGAGGAATGAGGGATGAAACAAAGGGATTAAGGCGTTGTGGAATGCCCGGGGGAGGGAAAATAAAGACACATAGAAAATAAAGACAAGTAAATAAACAGCAAGAGAAGAGAAAAATAATGCAAAAAAATGTGTTATAAGTAATACGCCTGGTGTGGAAGGTGAGAGGAAGGGAGAGAGGGGTGAGAGGGAGGGAGGGAGGAAGGGAGAGGTTGACAGGGAGGAAGAGAAAAGGTGAGAGGGAGGGAGGGAGGGAAATTAGGAAAGAGTGAGAGGGAAGGAGGGAGGGAGAGAGGGGGGAAGGTGAGGGAGGGAGGGAGGGAAAGGGTATGAGGAAGGAAGGAGGAGGTTGAGAGGGAGGAAGGGAGAGAGTGAGAGGGAGGGAGAGGGAGAAAAGGAGAGGGTAAGAGGGAGAGAGGGAGGAAGGGAGAGGATGAGAGGGAGGGAGGGGGTGAGAGGGAGGGAAGGAGGGATGGAAGGAGGGCGAGAGGGAGGGAAGGAGGGATGGAAGGAGGGCGAGAGGGAGGAGAGGAGAGGTGAGAGGGAAGGAGAGAGGGAGTGGCTTAGAGGATTGATTAGCCTCATCTTGTTAGTGGACTCCCTCCTTCCCTCCTCCCTTCCCGCCTGCCTGTCTGCTGTCCACCTCCCTGGCTCACCACCCACTCTGCCTATCTCCCATTTCACTCCCCAGCCTCACCACCCTCCCTGCCTACCACCTATTTCATTCCCCTGCCTCGCCACCCTCCTCGCCTGCCTTCCATTTCACTCCCCTGCCTCACCACCCTCCCTGCCTATCATTATTCCACTCCCCTGCCTCACCACCCTCCCTACCTACCTGCCATTTCACTCCCCTGCCTCACCACCCTCCCTACCTGCCTCCCCTTCTACTCCCCTGCCTCGCACCTACCTTCCTCACCAACCTCCCTGTCTACCTGTCAATTCAGTCACCTGCCTCACTAATCTGCTTACCCCACCTTCCCCCTGCCGCCTCTTGCTACAGCTCACGAATTCAAGGTGGAGAGAAGGCAGCTTTACGCCAAATTAAAGTGAACAGAGTATAGGATGTAATGTAAATGCTTTAATGTATAGTTAGTTGTATGATGTAGTTGTAGAAAGGCACTGTAACTACTGTATGAAGTCTGTTTTTCTCAGGCTTCCATCAGACTTAATACATTCCATTTCCTCTCACCCTAAAAAGCAAGACTTCACACCAGACGCAGACTTTCTCAGGTAAATAAATCAAGAAGCCCCGTTTGATTCTTCACCTGTACCTGTTCCCTCTTTCAATTCCTCTTCCAAGAGTACGTCAGCCTCTTAAGTTAGATGACAAAGTGTACCTAAACGTCTTTTTCGGGCCAAACAAGAGGACCCCTTTTCCTTCTCTTTTTCTGTTCTTTTTTCCCTAACATCTATCATTTTTTTTTTTTTTTTGCCAATGGAGACGATTTTTTTTCTTTTCCCCTAACAATTATTTATCTTTTTTCTTGCCAATGGAGATTCTTTTTTCTTCCCTTTTATTTTTTAACACAGAAGGGATCTTTCTCAGTGACACTATCAGCTGGAATATATGTAATAGTGGCCCAGTCAATCTTTACATAAATACGTAAACCATCAACACTACATAGACCAGAAATTAAATAAGCCAGAATAAAACGAAGTAAGCCAGAAAGTGAAGCACCGCAGAATGAGCAGAGAGTGAGCAGCAGAGTGAAAATGTGTAAAAAAGACAACGATATCACAGTGAATAGTGGAGTGGAAAAAATGAATAAAAAACAACCACGAAACTAGAGTGAGTAGTAGAGTGAAAAAATGAGAAATGCAATGAAATTAGAGTGGGCAGTAGAGTTGAAAAAAAAAAAAAAAAGGAAAATAAAGTGTGCAGTTGTTTGGAAAAAGTAAAAAAACAACGAAACTGGAGACAGCATTAGTGTGAAACAAGTAAAAAAAAAAAAAAGAAATTAGAGTGAGCAGTAGAGCGAAAAACTAAAAAAAAAAAAAAATAGCGAGCATCAGAGTGAAAAAAAAAAAACGCAAAAAAAACAAAAAAACATCGTCCTTGATAACTGTAAGCAATTATGGAGACTTGTTTATGCCGGAAATTGCCGAAGATCCTTGAGACACGGTACCCTTGACCTAGCTGACCTATCATCCTACTTGCCCCCCCCCTCCTCCTCTCTTTCCCTGCCCTCTCTCTCATCTCCTCTCTTTCCCTGCTTTCTCTTTTTTCCTTTCTCTCGGCAGCACCTAATTGACCGAAGCTGACCTACCCTCCTTCTTGCCTTACTCTCTTTCGCTCTCACAGCTTCATACTTGACCCAGGCTGACCTACCATCCTACTTACCCCCTCTCCTCTCTTCCCTCTCTTACGGCTACGCAATTGACCTAAGCTGACCCTCCTACATGCCTCTCTCATCTCCTCTCTTTCCCTCTCTTACAGCTACACAGTTGACCTAAGCTGACGTACCGTTATACTTAGCCCCCTTCTCTCTTTCCACGCTCTCTTTCTCTTTTCTCATCCCGACATAATCGTACAAGGATAAACTTTATTACTGAGCACGTCTCGGTGGGGCACGACAACGGAGATATAAACAATGGGCTTCTTTCTTGTATTTTTTTGTGGAAGGTGGACAGGAAACACGGATAGTAAGCTGGATGGGGGAAAGGGAGGGCTGGATGAGGCTCTATTTGTTTCCCTGCCTCTGTGTCTCTCTGTCTTCGTTTCTGGGTCTCTGTGTCACCGCCCCTGTCTGTCTCTGTGTCTATCTGTGTGTCTGTCCTCTTGTCTGTTCCTGCCTCTGTCTCTTTGTCCTTGTCTCCTCTCTTTGTCTCTGTCTCTTGGTCCCTGTCTCTGTCTGTCTGTGTCCCTCTATCAGTCTAGATACTGATAGAGATATAAATGGACGGACTGCCAGACTGAAATAGATAAACGTGTATATTTTAGCTCCAATAAAATCTCTCTCTGTCTCTCTCTTTCTCTCTCTTTGTATGGAGGGTTTAAGACGTATGTATGTGCCCCCGAGGACAAAGGGTCGGTATTATTGGGTGGGAGGGCGGGGGGGGGGTTATGGTGGTGGTATTATGTGGTGTTCTGGTGTTGTCCATATACCACAATAAATCGGCCATGTTAATGTTAAGGGAAGCCGAGATTTTTTTTTTTTTTTTTTTTGAGAAGATGTTTATCCATTTTTTTAAAGTATATTCCAAAATGTACTCAAAACACACACACACACACACACACACACACACACACACACACACACACACACACACACACACACACACACACACACACACACACACACACACACACACACACGCACACACACACACACACACAGAGCAAAGGAAAACCAGTAAGTGTAGCCGTGAAATCAATCCATCAACAGAGAGAGAGAGAGAGAGAGAGAGAGAGAGAGAGAGAGATGCCCTGTATAGGCTATGAACGCAATTAAGCTTTATATTCTATCTGATCTCACCCCACCCAGATTAGCGTCACATTTCAGCTGTTTCCCTGCTAAAGAATGTTGCTAAATCCATATATAACTTCCCTTGCATTTCTTCACAGCTAACATATCTTGCTACCCATGTCCTATGTCACCTCAGCAGTCGACATGGAGAGGCGGCAGTTCTCCATAAAGTGTGGGGTAGATCAGCAATAATTATACAGTTCCCAGCCACATAAAAGAGGAAGGTAGTCTCTCTTTCTCTCTGTAAATATCTTGCCGGGAGTCTATCGTTGGCAATCACGTAGCAAATTCTTCATAAATGGGGTGCGTGGATGGCTAAGGTGGAGCGAAGCCTTAATCTGAGGGGGGACACTGGTGATCAATATACGCACATTACATAAACAGAAAATTGAGGAAGGACCGGTGGGAGGGTCTGAGGAAGGGGCCAGGACCCCCCCAGAGGCTCCCCATGGCTAATCCAGTGCTTGGGGGGGGGGGAGTAAGGATTATTTATAGACTGAACAAACAACTAACAGATTGAACAGAATGAACAGCTTCTTGGATTTCTTCACGTTCCGGGTCTAAAATCGGAAAAATTATGGG
This sequence comes from Coenobita brevimanus, assembly GCF_032717465.1. Taxonomy (NCBI): domain Eukaryota; kingdom Metazoa; phylum Arthropoda; class Malacostraca; order Decapoda; family Coenobitidae; genus Coenobita; species Coenobita brevimanus. Next base: position 2,943,452 of record NC_137053.1, on the reverse strand, counting down.
CGGCCGCGCTGACTGAGGCTCCGAAGCGGCTTTTGTCACGCCCCGGGGGTTCTCGAGTAATTGTCCGATACCTTGACTCCATAAAGACGCCTTCCCCCGCCTGCGTCCCCTGCGGTTATCGGAGAGAGAGAGAGAGAGAGAGAGAGAGAGAGAGAGAGAGAGAGAGAGAGAGAGAGAGAGAGAGAGAGAGAGAGAGAGAGAGAGAGAGAGAGAGTTACATAGATACACAGAGCATACAGACATTAAGGTGCTTCGTAGGTGGTCTTGCCTTAACGTGAAAGAGAGAGAGAGAGAGAGAGAGAGAGAGAGAGAGAGAGAGAGAGAGAGAGAGAGAGAGAGAGAGAGAGAGAGAGAGAGAGGTGGGATTGATGAAAAAAGGAGGTAGGAAATAAGAGTCTGGAAAAAGACATGGGGAGAGAAGGAAGAGAGAGAGAGAGAGTGGAGGTGGAAAAGAGGAGAAAGAGAAGAGAGTGAAGAGAGTTAAAAAGTGGGTGAAGGCTGGGGGAACGATGGAAAAAAAAAAAGAGGGATGAGGGAGAGAAAGAGGAGAGAGAGAGAAAGGAAGTGGAAAAGTGGGTAAAAAAAGTAAGAGAAGAAAAAAGAATGGAGAGAGAGAGAGAGAGAGAGAGAGAGAGAGAGAGAGAGAGAGAGAGAGAGAGAGAGAAAGGTGTGCGAGGAATGAGAATGAGAGGAGAGAGATTAGCGATAGGCAAGAGGGGAGAGGGGAGAGTAAGAAAGAGAGGGGACGTGGAGCGTGAGGTGTGAGCGAAATTACAGAGAGAGAGAGAGAGAGAGAGAGAGTTACATAGATACAAAGATCCTGAGGTCATTACTACAGGTATTCCATCCTTATTTAACAGAAATATTTACCTTTTAATTACAGACGGTGCGTAAGAGAGAGAGAGAGAGAGAGAGAGAGAGAGAGAGAGAGAGTAATGCTTGCCGTAGTCATAAGTTGAAAGGTGGTGTTGTTGTTGTTGTCGTTGTCGTGGCGGCCTCTCACCCCGTTATTGGCATGCCTCTGACCTCGCCACGTCAATAGCAGGTCGTACGAGGTCGTGGGAAGGTCGTTGTATTTCGGGTGGGGTCGTGTTTGGGTCGTTATAGTGTATAGTTGGGTCAAGATTGTGATTGGGTCATGCTAGGTCGTGGTTAGGTCGTTCTAGGTCGTGGTTGGGTCGTCCAAGGTCGTGGTTGGGTCGTTCAAGGTCGTGGCTGGGTCATTCTAGGTCGTGGTTAGGTCGTTCTAGGTCATGGTTGGGTTGTTCAAGGTCGTGGTTGGGTCGTTCAAGGTCGTGGCTGGGTCGTTCTAGGTCGTGGTTGGGTCATTCTAGGTCGTGGTTAGGTCGTTCTAGGTCGTGGTTGGGTCATTCTAGGTCGTACTGGGGTCAAGAGGAGGAGACGGAAGGGGAGGTGAGGTTGGTGGTAAGGCATGAAGGTCGTTATCTATTTTGCAGGACCCTGAGTGAGAGAGAGAGAGAGAGAGAGAGAGAGAGAGAATGAAAGGAACTAAACAAGGATAAAATCACATTGTGTGGCCATAACAGGTAATGAGTTGCTTTGTTTCCCCATATTGTGTGTGTGTGTGTGTGTGTGTGTGTGTGTGAAAGAGAGAGAGAGAGAGAGAGAGAGAGAGAGAAGGGGGAGGTGAAATGTGTGTGTGTGTGTGTGTGTGTGTGTGTGTGTGTTATTCTGCACCCACACATTTACCCATTTCCGGCACTTTTTCTCTATGGGCATTTTTGGGGGGCAACTTTTCCCGATCAAGTGATTAGGTCAGTTTTTTTTTTCTTGTCATATTCTGTTTTTGGTGATTTTTCTCGAGTAAGTGTATTATTCATAACAGGCCATTTCACTCCCTCTCTCTCTCTCTCTTTCTCTCTCCCCCTCTCTGTCTCTCGCCAACAACCAATTTCTCCTCAAGTGAATAATAATCTCGCAATTCTTTCACATTTTATTTTTTTGATTTTTTGATTAATTTTTCACATGCACTTTGTGTGGATTTCTCGCCCGTAAGCAAATTTCCTAAAATATATTCTTTCTCTTTATTTTCCCATGTTTCTAATTTTCCTGGCCATTCTTTCCATAACCTGCATTTTCGAGGTATTTTCTTCAGTAAACAATTTTCTGTTTTTTAGGGCTAGAACACCTGAGAGACCGGTTAATTGAGAGTCATTTACAGGTAAGGGTATTTATTTTCGTAGAGGCAATTGAGGCCTTTAAATCGAACTTTAATTACTCAAACAATTTCCTTCCGTGTAAGTAAAATATCTGAACTATTATCCAACAATGCTCTTTGACCTATTCATTTTTTTTTCAAGCATTAATTTCTTCTCCATAAAAAAAAAAAAAAAAAAAAAGCTTACAACGCGCATTTTCCTGGCCATTTTTTTTTTCCAACAAAAATTTTTCCTCCTCTGTCAGCGATTTTTCCTTCAATTTTCCCACTGGATGTTTTTTCCTGGTTATTTTCCTATTTTTTTTTTTTTCAGCTTCTTCCATGTTTTCCCCAGTACGTAGTTTTCCTCTTTTTTTTATTTTTTTATTTTTTTACATGTGGCTCAGTTTTTTTTTTTTTTTTTTATACTAAGCATGTAATTTTTAGCAGTTTCTATCTTCATCTTGTCATTGCGAACGAATTTATTCATCTTAAACTTCTCGAACTGAAGAGGTTATAGTCTCACCAATCTAAAACCAAGGTTTGGGTGGAGTCCAGCCGGGGATTTCCCGGCGTACAGCACTGCCTTGTTTCCTATACTCTGATTGGCTAGTGGCTGACCTGACACCGTTAGAGTTCGTCCGCTCACATCTCGCCACCTGGCCTGACATGACTTCACCCACTTCTGTGTGTGTGTGTGTGTGTGTGTGTGTTTGTGTATGAGTGTGTGTGTAAAGACAAACTAATTTAAGTCATAAATATAATTTAAGTTATAAATATATAACAAAGTGAACAGTGGAAGCACGTGACAGAAGCTTAAATCTCCCTCCAATGGATCAATTCCCAGTATGGGCCTGGATGTTGCCGCTCGTGAGTGTTTTAACTTATTTATTTCTATTAAGAAAATAGCGTATGTTCTATTGATTCCTTCAAATTATATTATAAACGTAATTGTTACATTACTTACCCAACTTAGAACTACCGTGAAAGTCGGTAAAAGTAACCACATTTTTTTTCAGCAACACTGTAAAATATGTATGCCACGTTTCTTTATTGATGTACAAGAGCCATATGCATTACAAGTTTACCTTCCTTTGATATGCTAGAATACTTACGTTTATATTGTATTAGTATGTGTGTACCTATCTGTGATGCCTATTACATATATAACAGAATTTACTCATCGCTCGTTTAGGAAGTATGGCATGGCTGCACCCAGCGCCAGACCCCACCCAAACCTTGGTTTTAGATTGGTGAGACTATAGATATTCTCTTACTGAAACCCATCAAGACAAGAAGAATTTCCCAAAGTTAAATCTAAATGTCTGGCAGGAAATAAATGAATAAATAAATAACGAAATAAAATAAAATAAACAAGACAACTGGACACACAAGGACAATAAATATCGTTTTTTTTTTTCTCTTACTTTTTCGTATCCATGAAAATCTAGGTGAGGTTAGGTTAGGTCTGTCTTCTTAGTATCAGGTTAGGTCAGTTTGTTAGCCAGTTAGAGTAGGTCAGGTTAGGTTAGGTTAAATTAGGCTAGGTTAGGTCAGGTTAGCTTCTTAATCAGTAAGGTCAGGTTAGGTTAGGTCAAGATAAATTAGAGTCAAAAAATAAGAAAAAATAAAACCATAATTGTCCCGAAAAATCATGTAAAGAGCAGATATTTACCACCACCTTAACACGGAATCTGTTGCTCTTCCCGCCAAACATGGATTCCCGTAATATCTTGACTATCTGCAGCCTCTCCCCCATCAGGCAATATCTGGCCATCCCTCCCCCAGCTCAATATATGGCCATTTTTCATCAATATTGAATTTTCGGCCCGTTCTCCTCCTCCTCCTCAACAACAACAACAACATCAACAACAACAACAACAACAACAACAACAATAATAATAATAATAATAATAATAATAATAATAATGTACTTTATTCCCCAGCATAATGATTTGTTTTTTTTCTCTTCCTTTTTCTGTCTTTCTTTCTTTGCTCTCTTTTTCTTTTTTATGAATTAATTTTTGATTTATAAGAAACTAACTGATTAAATGCAAGAGTTGTACATTTACATGGAAATAAATGTTTATCGAGAGGACAAAAGGCCAAGGTTGTTATAGATCATTATTATTATTATTATTATTATTATTATTATGATTATGATTATTATTATTATTATCAACCGTGGTTAGGGCATCGAAATATATTAAATTTTTATTCTCCCATAACTATTTCCGTCTCACCCAAGTTAATTTTCGTATCTTTCTTTAGCTCTAATCCCCCCCCCCTCCACCCTCTCTCTCTCTCTATTTTCTCCAATCCAGTGATGTATATTCTTGTCCACTGTTGCTATCCCCAGACTACTTTACCTTGAGAGAGAGAGAGAGAGAGAGAGAGAGAGAGAGAGAGAGAGAGAGAGAGAGAGAGAGAGAGAGAGAGAGAGAGAGAGAGAGAGAGAGAGAGAGAGAGACACTAAACTGCCATCATAAAGCACTCAGAAGTCTTTGTTTAATAACCTCCTTCTCTTTTAATCTCTTTTTTAAGCTTCCTGGATACGACCTAATTAAAAGGCTGGGGTTCAGAGGCTTCAGGGCGCGTTATGCCTCTCTTGCTTTCATCTGAGGGAACTGGGTCACTCTCAAAACCTGAATACTTAGTCGTGATTGCGTGAAATTCCATCAGACTTAGTTATGAGGTAATGATGAGTCTCCTTGGTTACTAGTCAGATCCACCTTCCAGCCTCGCATCTTGAACACTAAGTCGCGATTGCATGAAATTCCACTAGACTTGGTTATGAGGCAGGGATGAGTCTCCTTGGTTACTAGTCAGATCGAGCCTCCAGTCTCACTACACCTGGCCATGAATTGAGCTGAATGAGATTAGGGATTCTCGCCAGGTGAAGAGAACCCATCTATAGTACACACATTAAACTATAGGATTTTGACTTTTCTATATCAATTTCTTGTTGTAGTTCCGTTATCTGAAATGTGAACCCGGTGGACTGCAGGCTCAAGTTTCCCTTCCTTTCTGGGGACAGGGAGGAAGGTGAGGGATGTTGGTGTATTCAGGCAGTTGAGGCGCCCAGCTATATCAGTGCCACCACGTGAAGGCGTCCCTCTCTCTATGTCATGAATCGTATAAAATCTAAAGAAGCAGGATTTAGCTCTCCATTGTGGTGATATTTTTCCTTTTTTATTTATTTTGTTTTTCCGCCACTACCAATTATTTCATTCATGTTAAGAGAGCGACTGGAGTGGAAGGGTTAAAGAAGGCAGGATCTAACCTCTCTATTAAAAAAAAAAAAAACCTAACTTGAGAAAGGCCGTGTGGAGATAGCTGGAGAAACAGAAAATATGGTATAAGGGGTTAAGGAATACACTGTGCGTGGGTTAAGATGGACAGGATAGGAAATGTAGAATTGTTAAATAATAATAATAATAGTAATAATAATAATAATAATAATAATAATAATAATAATAATAATAATAATAATAAAAATAATATTGATGATAATGACGGTGCTACGACTACTACTACTACTACTACTACTACTAAAGAAATTAAGGAAGTCTGTGGATTAAGTGACTGAAGAAACTGTGTTAGTTTAGGGGTTTGGTCAAAGAGAAAGAATACGAACGGAGTAGTGAGTTGAGGGAAAGAAGAGGGGTGGAGGGCAAAATAAGATGAGTCTCCTTGGTTACTAGTCGAATGATAACTAAATGAATGAATAGAAGATGAAGAAGCCAAGGAATTGATAGATAAAGGGCAGTAGGTATGGAGTTATACATGATAAGGGATCCACTCCTTTTATCTTTCCCTTTTTCCTTTCATTTTTTTTTTATACCTTGGTAGTCGATGAAATGGGGTGAAGTGGCGAGTGCATAGATGTGTGGCTCATATCAATAGACATTTTGATGATAGTTCTCGTAATTGTGTGGTTTCCTCTTCCTCTTCCTGCTTCCCATTCGTTGCATTAATCGAAAAGTTGCAGAAATTAAGGGAGAAGTGGAGAGGTAGTAGCAGGCAGCCTTCCATGAGAGTACCGCCCAAGGTGACTCTTCTCCTGCTTGTATTGCTCTCTCTTCCTACGTATCATTTCTTTCTGTGCGATGTCTTAGCGGGACATACAAAGGTAAAGGTGATATGAATGTCTTTGATCCACGAGAATACTGACTAAGGTGATCCACAGCCTGGGAAAGACTATAAACAACTTAGTGTGGAGTGGCATAGGTAGGTTCATTCACGTCTCACACTCACCTGCACATACCTGACCTACCTGACCTTCCTCTATGACTCCCACTCTCCCATACACCCATTCTCCCATCCACACTCCCTCTCTCGCGTCTCATCTGTCCTGACTCCCACCACTTCCCACCCACAAGCACTTTTCCTCCCACCCACAACAGATAGATAGATAGATAGATAGTTTATTGACCACAGCAATTACAGAGTTTGTTTTACAAAAATCATATAGTATACAAAATCATTTGAACAAAGTATAAATTAAGTAATTTTCTTACAAAAAAAAAAAAAATTGCAGTCCAATATAAGTATCATATTCTAAGATAATCATAAATATAAGTATCACTAGCATTCGGCTTCTTCTATTCTTATGTGTACACAATTATCCCTTATTTATGCACATAAAATCATGATAATAGTCTTATACTCAATATGTTTGGCTATTCATATTCAGTACTTAAGTAATATACTCCTACATTATAATTATTACAAGTCATATTCAGATAAAATGTCATAAATTATTTTACATTCTACTTCGGGTGTAAAACGACCGGAAAAGAAGTCATCATTCGTGGTAAAGTCATATTGTGTCCTAATGTGCTGTGTGAGTGTACAATGTTGTACTACATGAGACTCAGTTTGCACCTGACCACACTGGCACAACCGTTCAGCCAGAGGTAGTCTGCCTCGCCCCCTTCTGTCCCAACGACCTGTTTCACAGGCCAAACTATGACCACTGATTCGGAAGCGGGTGAACGATAATCTGTGTTTTTCATTCACTGAGTTTCTCTCTGTATATACACGGTGCAACAAAAAATTAGGGTTTATATCTTTGTACGTCACTCGTCGAGATGATTCACTTTCCATAATTGATACAATAAGGTTTTGTCTACATTGTTCTAAACTTGTCACTTGGTCATTTTTATAATTTCTAAGTAATCTTGATGTTACTATGTTATAATTCAGTGTCGTATTTATTGCAAACATGAGCGGATCGTCACCCATCTCGGACCTCGATTGCCATATCTTATTAAAGAATGTATGTTGCTTATATTTTACTAATTGTTGTAAAGATGGAAATCCTGCTTCAATACAGCAAACATCATTACAAGTTGATTTTCGTACACCAAGTAATTCTTTCAGGCACCAATTATACAATTTAATTATAGGCTTGAGGTCCGCGGTGAGCCACGACTCACAACCATATAACAGTGATGACATTAACGCTGCTTCGAACACTCGTCGTTTTACCATGAATGGGATATCAATATTTTTCTTTATAAAGTTCACAGATTTAATGACATGTGGCATCTTTGAGACAGCATGTAGTTTTACGGCAGAGGATACCAAACCATCAGCAGTAAACAAACAACCCAAATACACATATTTATCACACCACTTCACTAATAAACTACCTACATCCACGGACACTACCACCCACTCACCCGGCCACCGTCCCTCCCACCCCCTCACACTCACAACGTATCCACCTAGTCTCCCACCTACACACGGTCACACCCACCCCTCACCTTCCACCCCACCCTCTGACCATACACCCTCCTTCCCATCACACAACTTTCCTCCCTCTCATACACCCATCTTCCTTTACACCCACTCTCCTACCACAAACCCTCTCTCCCACCCACACACCTGTTTTCCCTCCTACTATACACCCTCTCTCCCTCCTACCCGCACACCCACCTTCACTCCGACCCACCTACCTACCCTCACTCCCACCCACCTACCCACCCTCACTCCCACCCACACCCACCCTCTCGCCCTCCTACCATACACCCACTGTCCCACCCTCACTCCCACCCACACACCCACCCTCTCTCTCCCACCACCGGCCATGCAACACCCAATCAATTGCTATAGCTTCTCATGACGTCAGTGGGGTCGCAGGTGAGGAATGAACACGTCTCACACACCTGACTCTCCTCTCACCCACACACCTGACGCACTCTCCTCTTACCCACACACCGCACTCTCCTCTCACCCACATCCACCTGACGCACTCTTCTCTTACCCACGCATCTGATGCACTCTCCT
>NC_137053.1:2892500-2925000 GCF_032717465.1 Coenobita brevimanus | reverse complement strand
TGTGTGGTGGGATGGTGGATTCTGCGGTGTTGTGGGGTGTTGTGTGGTATGGCAGTGGGTAGTGTGGTGAGATGGTGTGTTGTGTGGTGAGGTGCAGCACTGTGTGGTCAGACGTGTATAAGTGTGGTGTAACTGCAGTGTAAGCTTAACAGGTGTGGTGTCAGTGTCATAAATGTGGCATAAGAGTAGCCTAATGGGTGTGGTGTAAGTGTGGTGTGAATAATAAGTGTGGTGTAAGTGTGGTGTGAATAATAAGTGTGGTGTAAGTGTGGTGTTAGTGCAGCAAGTGTGTTATAAGTGTGGTGTAAGTGCAGCAGGTGTGGTATAAGTGGTATAAGTGTGGTATAAGTGTGGTGTATCGGCCAAGACATCCAGCCACCAGCATACTAATACCCTCAGCTCCTGCATTATCGAGTAACCCCCCCACCCCCCCACCCCCCACCCACCTGCCTCATATACCAGTCTGGCGGTGTAAGTGGAGTGAGAGCTGTGTAAGTGTGGTGTAAGTGTGGTGCAAGTGTTAAATGTGTGCTGTAAGTATGGTGTAAGTGTAAGAGGTGCGGTGTATGATGTAAGTGTGGTGTTATTATGATGTAAGTGTGGTGCAAATGTGGTGTAAGTGTGTGGTATATGCGTAGCGTAAGTGTATGGTGTGTGTGTGTGTGTGTGTGTGTGTGTGTGTGTGTGTGTGTGTGTGTGTGTGTGTAAGTGAGCAATAGCTGTAGTAAGAGTTGTATAAATATGGCATAAGTGTGAAGTGCGCTTGTCAGAAATTGTGTAAGTGTGGCGTAAGTGTGGAGCAGTTAAATTACATGTGTAAGTATGGTGTCAGTGTCAAGCAGGTGTACAGAAAGTTGTACAAGTATGGTGTAAGTGTGATGTAAGTATATTGAAAATTGTGTAAGTGTGGTGTAAGTGTGAAGTGGGCATATACTGAGTTGTGAGATGTGGTATGAGTGTGAAGTGGGTATATTGTAAGTTGTGTAAGTGTGGTGCAAGTGTTCAAGTAGTGTGGTAATTGTGGTGTAGGTATATTAAAAGTGTTGTAAGTGTATGTTAGTGTGAAGCAGGCATATTGAAAGTGTTGTAAGTGTGGTCTAAGTGTGAAATAGATGCATTAAAAGTGGTGTAAGTGTGAAAGAGGTTTATTAAAAGTGGTGTAAGTGTGAAGTTGGTATCTTAAGTGTGTTGTAAGTGTGGGATAAGTGTGAAGTAGATGTATTAAAAGTGGAGTAAGTGTGAAGTAGGTATATTAAGTGGTGTAAGTGTGTAAGTGTGGTGTACGCATGGTGTAAGTGTGGTGTAAGTGTGTAAGTGTGGTGTGCGTATGATGTAAGTGTGGTGTAAGTGTGTAAGTGTGGTGTGCGTATGATGTACGTATGGTGTAAGTGTGGTGTAAGTGTGGTGTACGTATGGTGTAAGTGTGGTGTAAGTGTGGTGTATCTGCTCTGACGCTCTGACCAGCTCACTGATATCGCCAACTCCTGAATTATCGAGTAACCTTCAGCCACACAACCATCCACCGCCTTACACACCCGATAACGACTTGCTGGTGTAAGTGTGGTGTAAGTGTGGTGCAAGTGTGTAAGTGTGGTGTAAGTGTGGTGCAAGTGTGTAAGTGTGGTGTAAATGTGTAAGTGTGTAAGTGTGGTTTAAGTGTGTAAGTGTAGTGCAAGTGTTTAAGTGTGGTGTAAGTGTGTAAGTGGGTGTTAAAATAGTGAAAATCTAGTGTAAGTGTAGTGTAAGTGTTGTGTAAATATGAGGTAGTGTAGTGCATGTGTGGTGTAAATGTGGAGTATGTGCATTGTAAGTGTGGTGTAAATGTGGTGTAACTGTAGTATACGTGCGGTGTAAGTGTGGTGTAAATGTGGAGTAAGTGAGGAGTAAGTATGGAGTAAGTGTGGTGCAAGTCTGGTGTTTGGTGTAAGTGTAAATTGGAGTAAGTGTGGTGTAAGTGTAAATGTGGAGTAAGTGTGGTGTAAGTGTAAATTGGAGTAAGTGTGGTGTAAGTGTAAATGTGGAGTAAGTGTGGTGTAAGTGTGCTGTACAGTAAGTTAAGTGTAATGCGTGTAAGTCCTGCTTAAGTATTGTGAGGTGTGAAGTAACGTGTAAGTGTGGCAAGTGTGGTGTAAGTGTGGTGTAAGTGTGAGGTATAGTGTAAGTGTGTCAAGTATGGTGTAAGTGTGAGGTATAGTGTAAGTGTGGCAAGTGTGGTGTAAGTGTAGTGTAAGTGTGGTATAAGTGTGGTGTAAATGCGAAGTGTGGTGTAAGTGTGGTGTAAGTGTGGTATAAGTGTGGTGTAAGTGTGGTGTAAGTGTGGTATAAGTGTGGTGTAAGTGTATGGCAGAGTATCAGACCAGACACCTCCGACTTGCATACTGATACCTCCAGCTCCTGTATTATCTAGTATGATCCTAACACCCCCTGCCTCACACACTGCATCGCTGCTTGGTGGTGTAAGTGTGGTGCATGTGTCTAAGTGTGGTGTGTATGCTGTAAGTGTGGTGCAAGGATGGTGTATGTGTTATGATCGTGGCGTAAGAGGGGAGTAAACTTGTAAATGTGGTGTAAGTGTGGTGTGTGTGTGTAATAAGTAGTGTAAATGTGGTGTATGTGTAATAAGTGAGGTGTAAGTGTGGTGTAAATATGAACGTATGGAATAAGTGTGGTGAATGCATAACAAATGTGGTGTGAGAGCGTTGTAAGTGTGTAAGTGTGGTGCATGTTTAATAAGTGTGGTGTAAGCGTGGTGTAATGTGGCGTAAGTATGGTGTAAGCATGGTGTAAGTGTGGTGTAAGTATGGTGTAAGTGTGGTGTAAGTATGGCGTAAGTGTGGTGAAAGTAGGGTGTTTGTGTGGAGGGTCGGCTGTGAAATCCTACCACCAGCTTTCAGGTACCTCCAGCTCCTGTAAGTGTGGTGACGATGGTTTAAATGTTGTAAGTGCGGTGGAAGGGCAGTATAAGTATTGTAAGTGCGGTGTAAGGCTAGTATAAGTGTTGTAAATGCAGTGTAAGGGTAGAAAAAGTACTTTAAATGTAGTATAATGGCAATATAAGTGATGCAAGTGCGGTGTAAGGCCAGTATAAGTGATGCAAGTGCGGTGTAAGGCCAGTATAAGTGATGCAAGTGCGGTGTAAGGCCAGTATAAGTGTTGTAAGTGCGGTATAAGGAAGAATAAATGTAAGTGCAGTATAAGGGCAGTATAAGGGAGGAATATCGACATCCAGGCACCCAGCTCACTGATATCGCCAGCCCATGCATTATTGAGTCTCCCTGTCCACCTCAACCACTCCATAACTACTCAACCTTCTTTTACAATCTGCCCCTCACTCTATTGCCATTAAATGACTCTCACGGGCATTTGGGGCTGTTAATGGTGGGGCTGTCTATGGTGGGGGTGGTGGTAGTGATGGTGGTGATGGTGACTGGTGGTGGTGGTGATTGTGATGTATTGTTCGTGATGATGAAAATAACAGTGATGGTGATTGGTGCTGTTATGCTGGTGATGATGATGAGCATAAAGGTCAGAATGTAAGAGGAAAGAGGGTAGGAAGAAAGGAAAGAGGATGAGAAGGAAAAAGGAAAGGAAAGATGGGGAGGAGGGAAAGAAAAGAGGAGGAAGGAAGGAAGGAAGGAAGGAAGGAAGGAAAGGAGTGTTGTAAGATGTCCAGATGTCAGTTCACCCTCTCCAGTGCTAACGAGAGAGAGAGAGAGAGAGAGAGAGAGAGAGAGAGAGAGAGAGAGAGAGAGAGAGAAGATGAAACGCCTTATCTGATGTTGCTAATCCTTTTTAAGTGTCAAGACCTTTATCGTCTCAAGATGTGCAATAAGATGATGTAAAAATGAGAAGAATATTAGGACCTTTGTGCGTGTGCGTGTGTGTGCGTGTTGGTGGGTGTCCTTACTTCGTGTGTGTGTGTGTGTGTGTGTGTGTGTGTGTGTGTGTGTGTGTGTAATCACGGTGGGGTGGGCATAATAACAGTGATGGAGGGTTGTCGGTAATTGGCAGGCGAGATGGGCAATTACCCCCTCTCTTGTTAGTATTAGAGACGAGGGGGACCTGGGCACCTTGCAGCCTCTCTCTCTCTCTCTCTCTCTCTCTCTCTCTCTCTCTCTCTCTCAGTACTGGAAAGAATGACAAACGCCTCTCACCAACCTTTTTCTTTCCCTCCTCTCTCCACTCCAATTTCTTCCCACTCCTATCCCCCCCTTTCTCTCTCTCTCTCAAAACATGCAAAGTTTAGTATATATATTGGATTAAGACGCCTCAAGCAAACAAGCACACCTAAACCTACTTGCTATTTCTTCAATCTGTTTGCCATTAAAGTAAGTCTGCTTGCTAGTAGAACCTGCTATCTGCTACACTCAGTCCTGCTCTCTAGGCTCAGATCTGCTTCGTGTTATTCTCAGTTCTGCTTTCTGCTATGCTCATTTCTGCTTTACGTTGGGCTCAGTCTGCTTTCTGTCTCAGTCCTGCTTTCTGTTACACCCAGTCTGCTTGCTAGTATGCTGCTGGCTATTATGGTCAATCCTACTTGCTCTTCTGCTCATTCTGCTTCCCCCCTCTGCTTGCTATTATTCTAAGTCTACATGTTATAATTCTCAGCTCACCATTCCTTCATCCCACACGCTCAACGTATGTGCTATTTCCCCAACCTCTTCGCTGTTATTCTCATCCTGCTTGCATATATACTCAACCTGCTTCCTAATATGCTCAGCCTGCTTGGGAATATGCTCACCTGCTTGTTATTTACTCGAACTCTGCTTGCTCTCTCGCTTTTCGTCTTCAGGTAATTTATGGAAGTCAAATTTTCCATATTTTTTTTAAATTGGGTTCATGGTCACTAACTTACTTGTGAGAGTTGTGTGTGTGTGTGTGTGTGTGTGTGTGTGTGTGTGTGTGAGAGAGAGAGAGAGAGAGAGAGAGAGAGAGAGAGAGATGTAAAGAAACTAACGAGATAGAGAAGTATTTGAAGACTTTTATTTCTTCCAAACAACCTTTATTGATCTTTTCACAGCAGTCTTCACCATCCCTTAACCCTTTCACAACAGCGACTTAATTGTAATATTTTTCTTGCCACATCAACATTATATTTATCATTTAGCTTAGAGGAGATTTTTTGAGCTAGTTGAGTGAGGTTTTTGTTAATTAGCAGGTAGTTATAACCCTCATTAGCAAAGTAATTAACAAGGTGCTCTCCATACCCCCAAAAACAACACAAATAGCAAAATAGAAAATCTTGTTTATATAGTCTCTCTCTCTCTCTCTCTCTCTCTCTCTCTCTCAGCACAAATAAAAAAATAGAAAATCTTGTTTATATAGCCTCTCTCTCTCTCTCTCTCTCTCTCTCTCTCTCTCTCTCTCTCTTTCTCTCTCTCTCGTCGTTAATTACTTGGCGAGATATCCCTTGAGAGTTATTTTTAAGAAACTTTAACACGCTCCCCTCACAAACATGCTTTCAGGCACCTCGCTCCAGATAAGGCCAGCTGTCTATTGAGGGTGATAGATGGATGAGAAAGAGAGAGAGAGAGAGAGAGAGAGAGAGAGAGAGAGAGAGAGAGAGAGAGAGAGAGAGAGAGACTGGCAAATAAAGGACTGACAGAAATAGATAAGCATATTTCTATCTATCTCTCAGTGTGCGAGTATCTATCTATAAATAAAAATAAATAAATACATAAATAAATAAATGTATACAGAATTAACTAGATAGATAGATAGACCAACAGAAGAACAGATAGATAGATAGATAGGCAGACAGATAAATTGATAGATAGATAAAAAGAAAGATGGAAAAATAGATAGTCTAGCGAAGAAAGGAGCTGGCGAGGACGATGATGAGAGGAAGAGTGATAATGAGAGGAAGATATAGAAACGAGATCCCAGGTGGTCTAGAGGACGAGGACGAGGACGAGGACGAGGACGAGGACGAGGAAGAGAGGAGAGACAGCAAGAGGAGTAGAGGAGGAGATGATAAAGGGAGGGAGGAAGAGAAAAAGATAGTGAAGAAGGAGGGAAGAAGGGAAAAGGATGAGAGAGGTAAGAGAGGCCGCAAAAGGAATAGAGGAGAGAGAGAGAGAGAGAGAGAGAGAGAGAGAGAGAGAGAGAGAGAGAGAGAGAGAGAGAGAGAGAGAGAGAGAGAGAGAGGTGGAGAGAAAAAACGAGGATACTTCAGGTGGGAGTTGTGATCAGGTTGAGTGGAGGGGGGAAGGGGGAGGGGTGGGGAGGGGAGAGGTAAAGGGAAAGGGAAGGAAGAGAAGCAAATGAGGAGGGAAGGAGGAGGGAGAGAGAAGGAGGAGGTGGAATATAAGGTGAAGGAGTAGCAGGAGGAGGGAAACGGGGGGTTCTAGGTGGTGCAAGGGGGAGGTGTGAGGAAGGATGAGGGGGGGGGAGAAGGAAGGGGAGAAGGAGAAAAAAATCAAGTGAAGGAGAAGAGGATGGGAAGGAAAACAGGGGCAGGAAGAGGGTGGGAGGAGAGAGGAAGGGGAAAGAGGAGAGAGACATGAAGGAGGAAGAGGTAGGAAAGTAGGAAGACTGCAGGAAGGAGGAGGAAGGAGTGGAGGGAGATTAGAGAAGAAAGAGGACAGAGAGGAAAAGAAAAAGGATAGTTCTGAGGAAAAGGAGGAGGAGGAGGAGAAGGAGGGAAAGGAGAGGAGGAAGAAAGAAGGAGAACTCGTGATAGAGGCTGAAAGGAGAAGGTGGAGGGGGAGGAAGAGAAGGAGAAAGAAAGATAAAAAAAAGGTGATTACACTAAAGGGATGGAAGGAAAAGAAAAAGAAGAAGAAGAAGAAGAAGAAGAAGAAAAGAAGAAGAGAAGAAAGAGGAGGAGGAGGAGGAGGAGGAGGAGGAGAAGAAGAGGAATTGATTTGTTGGAGGTAAGAAAAATAAGGACAGAAGGGAGGAAGGAAAGTAAAGAGGAGGAGAGAGGAAGGAGGAGGAGGAGGAGGAGGAGGAGGAGGAGGAGAAATCGGTCTGGAGGAGAGGAGGCAAAGAGGGGAAGGAGGAAGGGAGGAAAGGAAATAGGGATCTGGTAGGGGAGGAGGGGGGGAGGAGAGGAACAAAAGAGGGAGGAGGGGAAGAAAAAGAGGAGAGAGAGAGAGAGAGAGAGAGAGAGAGAGAGAGAGAGAGAGAGAGAGAGAGAAGGTATACACTCTCTCCCTCCTAGTCGTTAATGAGTAGGGACGAAAATAACCAAGAAATCATTTGCTGTGACTCCCCTTACAGGATGCAGGGTTAGGAAATCAATAGACAGAAAAAAATAGATATATCGATAAAAAGGCATAACTGTATATATAGACAGAGATAAAAATAGATAAATAGAAACTAAAGATAAAATTTGATAGATAAATAGATAAATAAAAAGAGATAATAATTGATAAGCAGAAAAATAGACATAAATAAGAATTGATCAATAAAGATAAAAAATAGATGTAAAATAGATACAGATAAAATACAGGAGTAGATAAAGAAATAAATAGATAAAAGAAGAAAATAAATAAATAAAGATATAAAAGTAAAGAAAGATATATGAAAAAACAAATAACTAAAAAAAAAAGCCGGAGGTAAATATTTAGCAGAAGACACAACTGGAATTCGAGTAGCATGAAGTGTATGTGAGTGAGGGGGAGGCCGAGGATGAGATGGAGGGATGGAGTGGAGAGGTATATATGACACTGGGATGGGGTGAGCTGGCGGTGAAATGGCGAGGGACAGGGCGACATGGAGGTGATTTGTTTGTGGTCACCCCTTGAGGCGTCTGGCAGTAGATAGACAGATCCCCCTTGAGGTCATTAATCCCCCTTGAGGTCATTAATCCCCTTTGAGGTCATTAATCCCCCCTCATTAATCCTTCTTTGAGGTCATTAATCCCCCTTGAGGTTCAATAATCCCCCTTGAGGTCGTTAATCCCCTTTGAGGTCATTAATCCCCTTTGAGGTCATTAATCCCCTTTGAGGTCATTAATCCCCCTGAGGTCATTAATCCCCCTTGAGGTCAGTAATCCCCCTTGAGGTCAGTAATCCCCTTAAGGTCAGTAATCCCCCTTGAGGTCAGTAATCCCCCTTGAGATCATTAATCCTCCTTGGGGGTGATTTGCAATGGACGTGTCATGGAAGAGATGTGACAGCTAAATAGATAAACAGAAAAAGAAAAAAGACAGCTAAACAGATAAACAAAAAGATAAAAGACAGCTAAACAGATAAACAAAAAGATAAAAGACAGCTAAACAGATAAACAGAAAAAGATAAAAGACAGCTAACCAGAAAAATATAAAAGCTAAACAGATAAAAAGAAAATATAAAAGACAGCTAAACAGAAAAAGATAAAAGATAAACAGATAAAAGGAAAAGATAAGAGACAGCTAAACAGATAAAGAAAATATAAAAGACAGCTAAACAGAAAAAGATAAAAGCTAAACAGATAAAAGGAAAAGATAAAAGACAGCTAAACAGATAAACAGAAAAAGATAAAAGACAGCTAAATAGATAAACACATAGATAAATAGACAGAACTTAACCTCCACCTCCCCTACGAGTGTCCACCTGTCCCCCACGTACCTGAGTTTACCTAATTAGTCCTTGATTATTTTCCTTCAGGTGAGGCGGTCGCACCTGAACTGCAAGGTAATCAAAGTCCAGGCTGATTTTCTCTTATTTCTATATCTTCTTTGTGTGTGTGTGTGTATGTGTGTGTGTGTGTGTGTGTGTGTGTGTGTGTGTGTGTGTGTGTGTGTGTGTGTGTGTGTGTGTGTGTGTGTGTGTGTGTGTGTGTGTGTGTGTGTGTGTGTGTGTGTGTGTGTGTGTGTGTGTGTGTGTGTGTGTGTGTGTGTGTGTGTGTGTCGTCTGTCTGTTTCACTTTCTCTCTCTTTGTCTCTGCCTGTTTCCGTCTCTCTTTCCGTGTGTGTGTGTGTGTGTGTGTGTGTGTGTGTGTGTGTGCTTGCTTTTCTATCTGTCTGTCTGTCTGTCTGTCTGTTTCTCTCTCTCTCCAGGTGTTGTTCCATATCGCACAATCCCTGGACCATTTTTCACCCTTCAAGTGGTATAATCGAAAGCACGCTGGGAACGCAACCTACAAATCCCGGGTTCGACTTCCTAGGCCGCTGTGAGACTAGGCTAGATTAGGGACCTTGATTTCCACACGGACGGTTGCTGTTTCCAGACGATTTCTTCCCCCCTTAGCTTTTCTAAATGGCAAGGTTACAAGTCTTCCTTTTTTTCCTTTTAGCGTTCGTAAATTCGTCCGAAACTGAACGAATTCGAGCGGTAACAGGACGAAGAGAGGAGATTTTGCGTCCTCGGGCTGAAGGGGTGATTTTGGGGGTCCGTGTCCCCCTGGTTTAATATCCAAAAACCAAAAAATGAAGATAAAAAATATGAAAAAATGTCCTGTTCTTTTTCTTCTCAAACCTCCTTCCTTTATCTCATTTCCCATTCATTCTTTCAAGGCTTTTTTTGCATAAGCCTTGCCTTCTTGGGGATAGTAGTAGTGGTGGTGGTGGTGGTAGTAATAGTGGTGATGGTGGTGGTAGTAGTAATAGTGTTGGCGGTGGTGGTGGTGGTGGTAGTAGTAGTTGTAGTAGTAATGGGTGTTGTTTTATTATCATTATTATTGTTGTTGTTGTTGTTGTTGTTGTTATTATTGTTGTTATATTAGCAGCCCCAGGTTCATCCGAAATGTGAACCCAGTGGACTACAGGCTGACGCTGTCCTCCTCCTGCAGTCCACGGAGATAGGAATTGAACTGAGAGACGTTTGTATAACCGGGCAGTGGAGCCGCCCGGTTATATCAGTGCCACCACTTGCAGAAGAGGGGCGCCTTCACGTGGTGGCACCGATATAACCAGGCACCTCCACTGACTGCTTATAGACGCGCTCCTCACCTCCCTCCCTCTCCCCTGAAAGGTGGATGGTGGGCTATAGGAAGGGGACAACTTCAACCTGCATTTCACTGGGTTTGACGCTTCAGACGTAGGGCTACTACTACTACTACTGCTACTACTACTGCTACTACTACCAGAGGAGTTAAATGCAGCCTCCCTATATCTCTATCATCTAAGTGTATAGTATAAGAAATATTTAAGTATATTACAATGAGCTAAAAGTAAGAAAAAGTACAATAAAAATGAGGTGCTTGGGTTGAAGGGGTGAGGTTTGGCTGAGAGAGAGAGAGAGAGAGAGAGAGAGTCGACCTGTGATACCTCTCTTTATGCCTTTCGTTCCCCGTCCGTCAATTTTCCCTTATATCTCACTCTTCTCTTTTCCTCTCTTTCTCTCGACTCCCTCCCTTTGCCCCATATCCCTTCCACCCATCTCTCTCCCTCTCCTTTTCCTTCCTCCCTTCTCTTACCCCAGTTTCTTCTCCCTTCCTTCCTTCTCTCCCTTTCCTCCACCTCCCTCAGATAATTTCTTCCATCACTTTTCCTTCCGTTCAGTCCCTCCTCTTTATTTCCTCCCGTTTCCTCCTTTCTCTCAAATTCCTCTCTCTCTCTCTCTCTCTCTCTCTCCTATAAACCTCCCTCTCCCTCCATTCTTTCTCTTTCCATCATACCCTTCCCTTTCCCTCCTATCCTTCCCTTTTTCTCCCTCCCTCCCCCTCTCCTTCCCCTCACATTCTCTCCCTCTTTCCCTCCCCTTTCCTCATAACCCTCTCCTTGCCTCATATTCCCCTCATTTCCCCTCATATCAGTCTCCTCCGCCTCATAACTCTCTCACAACCTTCTCCTTCCTTCATATAGCCCTCTCTTACTCATAACATTTCTCCTAACTCTTCCTCTCATGCACTTCTTTGACCTCTCTCTCTCTCTCTCTCTCTCTCTCTCTCTCTCTCTCTCCACACAGATAGATAGACAAATAGACAGATATAGCTTCATTTACTCCCTCGCCCCTCTCTAAACTTCTCCCTTACCTCTATCATAAACTCTCATTACCCCACCCCTCTCATAACCTCACCCCTCTCATAACCCCACCCCTCTCATAACCCCACCCCTCTCATAACCCCACCCCTCTCATAACCTCATCTCTCTCATAACCCCACCCCTCTCATAACCCCACCCCTCTCATAACCCCACCCCTCTCATAACCTCACTCCTCATAACCCCACCCCTCTCATAACCCCACCCCTCTCATAACCCCATTGACCCAATCTTTCTTACATGCCCATTTCATTTAGTTCCCCCCTGCCTCACTCTCTCTCTCTCTCTCTCTCTCTCTCTCTCTCTCTTTCCATATTTTCTCCTCTCCTTAATCTCTCTCTTATTCTCTCTCTCTCTCTCTCTCTCTCTCTCTCTCCCTTTTATAATGAAATACCTCCGCCTCTGGACATAGGCTAGAATGCCCGTTCCTTATATCAATAGACCCCCTGCGTGGCAAGAAATGGAGCCACACGTCAGCCCACATCACCACTTTGGCACTAATACCCACCGTCTGTACTGCAATATGCTAGGGATATCTCGTTCAGGGTGGGATATTTGGGTCTCTTCACTCCGAGGACGTGCTATCAATTTTATAGTTATATTTTTTTATCGGAGGAATTTATAAGGATAGATAGATAATTTTTCGAACTGAGGAAAATAGATAAAGACTTCATTAAAAGATTGGAGAGGCAATTCTTCAGAAAAATAAAATCATGTGGAAGGAGAGAATAAAAAAAAAAATCTCTCTCCTCTCTCTCTCTCTCTCTCTCTCTCTAAACGTAATGGCACCATACTAATGATATTAAATTCTCACACGTATCTTTGGGGCAAAACTCAAGCACTGACTTATAAAATTTCACGGGCCATTTGAAGATAAAATATGACTTCACTATAACTATCCTCACTATACACCTACACCCTCACACCATACACCCTCACCATACAGTCACTAGGCTTCGTTATGCCTCCTCTTCACCATACACCCTCATCACACTTCCTTCGCCATACACACTTCACCATGCATCCCTCACCATACACGCTCACCATACACCCTCACCATACATCCCTCATCACACTTCCTTCACCATACACGCTTCACCATGCATCACTCACCATACACTCTTCACCATACACCCTGCACCATACACCTTCACCATACACCCTCACCATACGTCCTTCACCATACACCCTTCGCCATACACCTTTCGTCATACACCCCCACCATACACCCTTCACCATACACCCTCACCATACACCCTCACCATAACTTTTCCCCCTCTGACCTTCATTCCTACCTCCCACGACCCCTCTTATTTCCTACCTTTGTCTTAAGGGGAGGATGTGACTCTCCCCTCACTTTACAATTTCCTCCCATCTCCCCTCAACGTCCCTCCTCTTCTTTCCCCTCCTCTCATTATCACCCCTCTCCTCACCTTCCCCTCTCTTTCCTTCCCTTTCTCTCCCCTCTCCATCCCTTCCCTTCCTTCTCCCCTTCGCATTTCCTCTTCTCTCGTCTCGTCTTCTTTCCTCCTCTTTCTCTTTATCATCACCTCTCCCTTCCTATCTTCCTCTCTCCCCTCCTCTCCCCCACATCCCTCCTCCCTTTCCCCCCTCCCCCCACTTCCCTCTCCCCTTTTTATATCCAGCCTTACCTTACATTTTCCTCCATATAACCTCCCCACCCAGATGTTTTCTCCCACACGGCTATGTCTCTCTTTCCTCCCCTCTCCCTCTCCCCTCTCCTCTCTCCCCTCTCACCTCTCCTCTCCCTTTTCTCCCAGATAGCCTCTCTCCTCCCCCTCTTCACTCCTTTTTCCTTCCTTCCCCCTTAATAAATATTTCTCCCCACTTCATAATCTCCCCCCTTTCTCATCTCCCCTTCCTCTACTCACAGTCTCCTCTAATTTCTCCTTCTCTCTTCTCATTTCCTTCACCCTCCTCTTCTTACACCCTACTCCTCCCTATTCTCTCTCTCTCCCTCTCTTTCTTCCACTTTCCCTTCACTCCTTCTCTCTTTATGCTCTCCTTTTTGCTTTAATATTCCCTCTCCCCTCCTTCACCTCCCCTCTCCCTTTTCTTACAACTCCCTCCCTTTCCTCACTTTCCTTCCATCTTTTCCTTCCCTTTGCACCTCTGTCTTTCTCTCTTCATTTTCCTCCCTCTCTTCTTTCTCTCCTTCATTTCGTCACTCTCCCTCCAACCTTCTCCCTCTTTTCCTCTCTCCTCTCCTTCTCTTCTTATTCTCCTCCCTCACACTCTCCTCCTCTCTCCCCCACCCCTCTCTCCTCTCCCCTCCTCTCCCCTTCCCTGCCCCTCTCTTCCTTTCTGCTCTTTCCCTACTACTCTTTATCCACTCTCCCCTCTCTCCCTCTCACTCCACTCTCTTCCCCTACCTTCATCTATACTACCTTCCCTCTCCCTTCCTTCACCTCCCGTCTTTTCCTCTCCTCCCCTTCCCTTCTTTCCTCTCGCCAGTCATTTATTCTCCCCGCTTTTGTCCCCATTTCTTTTCTTTCTCCCCTCTCTCTTCTCCTTTCCTTCTCATCCTCATCCACTCCCCCGTCATTCTTCCCCCCCCCTCAATTTTCTCCCCCCTCTCTCTCGCCCTCTCTCTCTCTCTCTCTCTCTCTCTCTCTCTCTCACACACACACTCTCTGTCTGTCTGTTTGTCTGTCTCTATTTTCTTCTCTTCCCTTCTCACAACCCTTCATTCCCCATCCCTCTCTCTCTCTCACCTCATCTCTTCCCCCCATATGCATTCCTCCTCCACAATTTTCTTCTCTTTTACCCCGTCTATTTCCAATCCCTCAAACTGCAAACTCCCCTCTCCCACTCTCCCCTCCCCTCACTCACCTCTCCCTCTTGCATATCTTTTTCTTCTCCCCCTCTCCAATCTCTCTCCCCTCTTCTTATTCTGCTCCTCTCCCCACTTTCCTCCTTCCCTCTTTATCTCCCCTCCCATCCATTCCTTCTTCCACTATCGTCTCCTTTTCCCCCTCTCCCGTTTAGCTCTCTCTCCCCATCCCTCTTTTTTCCTCTTTCCTTCCACTTGTCTTTTTTTCTCTTTCCCCGCCTTTCCCTCCTTTTCCTCCTCCAGTCCCTCTTCTCCCTTTCCCTCTGTCTTCCCTTTCCCCCTCCCCTCCCCCACCCCTCTCTACTTCCCCTCCCTCTCCCCCTCCCCTCTTTTCCTCCCCACCATACCCCCTCCCCAGCCGTCGATGTTACTCTAATTCTCTGTGACAGTCGAAGTGAAATTCAGCCTCTCGTGTAAGTTCTGTGGTGGAGGGGGAGAAGTGAGATAGCTCCCTTTTTCCCTCTCTCTCTCACTTTCTCTACCCCCCCCTCTCTCTCTCTCTCTCTCTCTCGTCACATGTCGCTCCTTCCCACTTTTTCCTCTTCAGTTGCTCTCGCTCACTGTTTGTTTCCTCTCCCTTCCCCTCTTTCCCTCTTTCCTCCCTCTCGTCCTCTCTCTCCCCTCTCATCACCCCTCCTCACGTGTCAACCTTCCCTTTTTTTCCCCCTCGCCTCCCCTCCCCTCACCCATGTCCACTTTGACGCCTCAATTGAGCTCTCTCTCTCTCTCTCTCTCTCTCTCTCACACACACACACACACACACACACACACACACACACACACACACCTTCCTTCCCACACTTCATCCATCATTCTTTCTCACCAACACTTCCTCTTTTCACACAACGTCTCAACCTACAGACCTTCTCTCTCTCTCTCTTTCTCTCTCTCTCTCTCTCTCTCTCTCTCACACACACACACACACACACACACACACACACACACACACACACACACACACTTCATCCATCATTCTTTCTCACCAACACTTCCTCTTTTCACACATCTCAACCTACAGACCTTCTCTCTCTCTCTCTCTCTCTCTCTCTTCCTCATTTCTCTACTTCTCTCCTCCTTCATGCCCTATTTCCTCCACTTCCTCTCCTCTCCACATCCCTCTCTCCCTTCCTCCCTCCCGCCTGTCATTTTTCTTCTCACTCATCTCATTTCCATTTTCACTCCCTTTTTGTCTCAGTCATTTTCCGCCCTCTTTCCCTCCACTCTTCCTGTTCCCCATCTCTACACGCAACACCCGCATCCTCTCCCCTCCCTCCCTCCCTCCCTCTCTCCCTCTCTCCCTCTCTGTCTCCCTCCCTCTCTCCCTCCCTCCCTCTCTGTCTCCCTCCCTTCCCTACTTATCTCCCCCCTTCCTTCCCTATCTTCCTCCCTCCCTCCCTCCCTTCCCTGCTTCTCTCCTTTACCTCCTTTCCTTCCTTTCTTGGTTTCCTTCTTTCCCTTCCATTCTTCCTACCTTTCCACTCCCTATTTCTCTCCGTTGCTTCCTTTCTTTCCCTTCTCCCTTTCCTTCCTCCCTCCTTCCTTCCCAATTCTTCCCATTTCCTCCCTCCCTATTCTCTCAGTTACCGCCAATCCTTCCTCTCTCGCTTCCCTTCTTTCCTCCCTTCCTTTCTTCCCTCCTTCCTCCTCTCGCATTCTTTCCCCAACCTTTCGTTTTTTTTTTTTTTTTGGTACATTTTTGACTCATGCAAAAAACAGACGATTTTTTTTTTTCATCTTGAAGTCCAAACGCCTTACAGTCTTGTCTCTTCAGTCCAATGATGTAGTTTTGACTTTATTGTATATTATTGTAGTCTTGCTGCCTCCAGACGATTTTATTCAGCTGAGGAGGGATTTTCTTGAGCTGGAGGGGTTAGATACAGCTTAAGGAAATCGTCTGAGAAATAATAACAATCGAAATAAATAGGTAAATAAAGATGTTACAGGATTTAAGGGACTGAGAACTTTCCTGAGTAAATCTTTAATTGCCCTTGACACACCTGAAGGAAATCTCTGAGAATAAATAAGAATATAAATAAGTTAATAAGTAAATAATAAGGAAATCAATACGTTGTGGAATTTAAGAGGGTAAGAAATGCCTTGAGTAAATCTTGAAGGAATTATTTTGAAGGTAATTCCAGACGATGTTGTTTATTTTGAGGGGAAATATAGTGTTCAAAGGGTTTATGGTGTCTATGTTTCGTTTCTTTCCTTCCCTCTTTCTTCTTTCCTTCCCCCTCTCTCCTTCATCTTCTCCTCCTCCTTTTCCCTCCCTCCCTTCCTCCTCCTGCTTCCTTTTCCTCCCTTCCCCTCTCTCCACTCTCCGTCAGCTTTCTTTCTCCTCCCTCCCTCTCTCTCCATTTTTCAGCCCTCCCTCCACTCTCCCTCTTCTCCAATTTCTCCCTTTTCCCTTCTCCCTCTCTCTGTCTGCTCCGTCTCTCCTCCCCCCCCCCCTCTCTCTCTCTCTCTCTCTCTCTCTCCATCTTTCAGCTCTCCCTCCACTCTCCCTCTTCTCCATCTTCTCCCTTTCCCTTCCTTCACCTCCTCTTCTACTCTCTTTCCCTCCCTCCACCTCTCCTTCTGCCTGTCTCTCCCTCCCTCCCTCTCTCCTTCTGCTCCCTTTCCCTCCACCTCCTCTTCTGCTCCACTTCCTCTCCCTATATGACCAGCTCCCTTTCCCTCCCTCTCTCCACCTCCCTTTCCCTCCCTCTCTCCTTCTGCTCTCTTTCCCTCCCTCCACCTCCTTTTCTTCCTTTCCCTCCCTCCACCTTCTCTTCTCCCTTTTCCCCTACCTCCTCTTCTGCCCCATTTCCTCTTCTACTCACCCTTCCTCCACCTCTCCTTCTTCCTTTCCCTCTCTCCCTCCTTTTTCCTTTCCCTCCCTCCACCTCCTCTTCTCCCTTCCCTTCCTCTCTCCTTCTGCTCCATTTCCTCTCCATTCCTCCCGTCACTCTCCCTCTTACAGCTTCCTGTCTCCATCATCCCTAAACCCAAATCTCCCCCACACGCGTTCCGATTCTTCCCCCAGATTTTCCCCTTTTTCCCCCGCCAGCGAACACACACAGGCGCATCTTCGTATCTATAGGGGGCTCCGTAACACCTTTTCCCTAAGCGATTTATTTTACATTTGACACCTTGAGAATCCTCCCTTGCTTTATTGATGGAGTTGATGTTGATACTGAAGATTTATGAAGAGTGTCCGTATGAAAGGAGTCGCAATGCTTCCTCCTAAGTGATTTATTTTGCTTCCTAATCACGAAGAAGTGCTATGGAAAGGATGTAGAGCCAGAGCATTGTCTTTGCCACTGAGCCACGTGAATTAAGCTGCAAAAGGTCGAAAATCTGGGCCAAGTAAAGGTGAAAAGGGCATAGCAACATTTTCCATCTAATATAAAGGAAGTGTAATTATTCTATGCATATTGAAATGACAACAGATGAATATTTTTGAAACATGACGAACTGGAGGCGATTTGTTTGTGGCCACCCCGTATAAGGGATTAAGGTGTCTGGCAATAGATAGATGGATAGATAGATAGACGAACTGAATTGATCTTTTAGGAAACCATGAGACCCCCCTCCTGTGAAATATTTTTTTTGACCGACTGTAAATCGTCATGCAAACAACGGTGCCATAAAATATAAATAAATGAATAGCATTCAATAAACCACTGAGGAATTGTAGAGAAAATAAATCGCTTAGGAAGAGGTGACAGGGAAGAGGTGAAAAGAGGCTTCGTATGAGTGATTTTTATATATAAATATATATATATATATATATATATATATATATATAGAGAGAGAGAGAGAGAGAGAGAGAGAGAGAGAGAGATTGATGACGTGTTTATGGGCTATTGTTGAGGGATATTATTCATCTATTATATTCAGAGAGAGAGAGAGAGAGAGAGAGAGAGAGAGAGAGAGAGAGAGAGAGAGAGAGAGAGGAGAGAGAATATATGATACTCCTGACAGGGGTATTCTTGGTGTATCCTTTCTTCCTCGCCAGTCTATGAAGAGGGATTTTGAGAGAGAGAGAGAGAGAGAGAGAGAGAGAGAGAGAGAGAGAGAGAGAGAGAGAGAGAGAGAGAGAGAGAGAGAGAGAGAGAGAGAGAGAGAGAGAGAGAGAGAGAGAGAGAGAGAGAGAGAGAGAGAGAGAGAGGGGGGGAGAAGCAAGGATCAGAAAGACGTGAGAGGATACGAGAAAGGGAAGGAGGGAGGAAAAGAGGAAAGGGAGAGGAAAGAGAGGGGAAAGGTGGAGGTAATGGGGGAGGGAAAGAAGGGGAAAGGAAGAAGGAAGGAGAAGGGGAGAAGGAAAGAAGGGGGAGAGGAGGAGGGAAAAGGAAAGAGAGAGGAAAGCAAGGGAGAGAAGTATAAAAGGGAGGGGGAGAGAGCCAGGGGTCGTGTTGGAGCTGTACAGTGCTCCCTGGGGGCGGGGGAGGTCACACACACACACACACACACACACACACACACACACACACACGCAAGCACAGTAGAAACAAAAACGTACATGTTGGCATAAACAAAGAACACACACACACACACAACAAAGAAACACACACACACACACACACACACACACACACACACACACACACACACACACACACACACACACACACACACAAGAGATACTCAGTGCTTCTCGTGCAGCTCAATTAAAACATAAAAGAGCAGACTTCATTACGAGCCAAAACACTGCCTTCCAACACACACACACACACACACACACACACACACACACACACACACACACACACACACACACACACACACACACACAAATACACATACATACACTCACTCGGCGGTGGTTCGTTTTCAGGAACAACTTTTGACTTTTTTTTAATGCACTTCCTCTCTCTCTCTCTCTCTCTCTCTCTCTCTCTCTCTCTCCCTCTCTTTCTCTCTCTCTCTCTCTCTCCCTCTCTCTCTCTCTCTCAAAAATATTTTCACCGAGGCTACCCCAGTACCCAAACAGCCCCTCCAAAACAAGCCATATTATCCCATTCACCATTTCCTAGTTATTCATCCCCAAATAAATGAAATAACTGATGTATAACTCCCTTTCACTAACCCACTATACCTCCCCGACCATCAACATCGATAAAAAGTATATGGTAACTTTTTTTTTATTATTTTTTTTTAATTTTAGCTTCCGGCAATAGGTATGAAAATTGATGAAACCTGGCGCACAACTAACGTAGAATTTAATGTGAAATGCATAATGTTTTGATCTGGATTAAACTGTGGGGGAATGTTGGAGGGCCCCCTTGTGGACCCCCCCCAACTTTTGCCCCCAACCCCCCTTGTAATGGTTGCCTAGAGAGAGAGAGAGAGAGAGAGAGAGAGAGAGAGAGAGAGAGAGAAAGCCGTCATCTCACCATGTATATAACAAGCTGGTAAATGCCAAGCCTCGTTTAGCTTTGGCAATTAAGGGTATTTTGTCACTAAGCTCTTTAGGGATATAATGACTAGGCTGGGGCTCCTTGTGGCTCCTCTCACCTCTCCACTGAACCCCCGTCTCTCTCTCTCTCTCTCTCTCTCACACACACACACACACACACACACACACACACACACACACACACACACACATTTTGCTTTTTCATTTCAGTATTTTACTTCCTGTCTCTCACTAGCATCTCTCTCTCTCTCTCTCTCTCTCTCTCTCTTTTATGTAAAACTCACAAACGTTAGAACAGCAGATTAACAAAACCTCTACGAGTTCCCAATAAATTTAATGGATTATGTTTGTCAGTCTCGGTGCAAGTGGATTTTCAACTGATTTTGCAAGACGTGTTCGCTAGTATACCGTCGCGTTTCGAAATAGCGATTCTTGGTAGTATTGCAAGCCGTGGAGCACATTTTCCTTTGCGATTTATTTTGCATCTCACACATAAACATTTTGCTTGTGCGTATTTATATTTACTTGATGTTACTGTTGCCTAACCTCGTCTGTCTTAAAGAGCAAACTCGTCGATCACAGGAAAACAACTGCTTCTATGGGTCCTAACTGGCATTGCATAGTATATCGTGTAAGGAAAGGACACCCCCTTGCGGTAGACAGCTCCTAGCCAGGGTCGGACGAGGGCCCTTCCCACGGCAAGGTGTGGTGAAAAATGATGTTTGGTTCCCGATTGGACGCCGCAGATGTTTACTTCCAGGCAGAGTTTGTCGGGCAGAATAAATCGCCTAGGAAGAGATGCTAGGAAATCTCTGGAATACAACCTAAAGACCAACATGAAAATCCTTCTGTGTCGCTGTCCCCACCCCCCTGTCTCCCTGTCCTCCCTTCCTTCCTTTCTCCCTCCTCTCCTCTCCCTTCCCTCCCTTCTTCCCTGTCTCCCCTTCCCTCATTTTTCCCTGCCCTTCTTCCCTCTTTTCTTTCCCTGTTTCCTCTCCCTCTTACCTCCTCTCACCCCCTACACCCCACCAAAACACCTTAATATATTTTCCTATGGCTCACTTAGAATCGAATATTATAGCTTTTGGTTCTATGGGGAGGTTATTGGGGAGGATATTGACTCACGGAGGCTCCTATGACTCACTCATCTGACTCTTCTCACCTGTTAATCCGTGAGTCAGGTCTGGTTTCAATGACAGCAAGGATTAAAGCTGAATGGATCTGTGGATAATCACATAATCTGGCAAGCTTGTGTTATACCTGTCTATCTATCTATCTGAGAGAGAGAGAGAGAGAGAGAGAGAGAGAGAGAGAGAGAGAGAGAGAGAGAGAGAGAGAGAGAGAGAGAGAGAGAGAGAGAGAGAGAGAGAGAGAGAATGCAGTCACCTCGTTATCCTCATCTTCTTTTCTAATGACTGTCGTGTTTTGTCAGCGTTCCAGTGAGTGTATAATCATGGAATTTACACACACACACACACACACACACACACACACACACACACACACACACACACACACACACACACACACACACACAGGCACATAAACACATATACACACACCTGTCTACCTCGTACACACACACACACACACACACACTCTCTCTCTCTCTCTCTCTCTCTCCCTCTCTCTCTCTCTCTCTCTCTCTCTCTCTCTTCCTGTCTCCGTCTGTTTATCTGTCTATCCATCTACCTTATTTCTCTATCTATCTATCTATCTATCTCTCTATCTCGAATGAAATAGACCTTGTTACGTTTTTTATATATATTGGTCATATTACATCAAAGTTTGAAATAATGATGAAAGAAATTATGAAAAGAGAAAGACATCATAAACACACTAAAGGAGATTAAAGAGAATGTGAGAGACAGGCTTACACGAAAATAGCCTGTGAGAGAGAGAGAGAGAGAGAGAGAGAGAGAGAGAGAGAGAGAGAGAGAGAGAGAGAGAGAGAGAGAGAGAGAGAGAGAGAGAGAGAGAGAGAGAGAGAGAGAGAGAGAGAGAGAGAGCAAAACCCAGAAAACCGGACTAACAAAGCACAACACGCCAAACAAATGTGTGTGTGTGTGTGTGTGTGTGTGTGTGTGTGTGTGTGAGAGAGAGAGAGAGAGAGAGGCCCAGAAACCCGGACACAACCCCACCACTTCACAACCCGTATAAATTCCTCGAGACCGACATAAAACCGGGTTAAGTTATCGCTGCCTTTCCTTAACCTTGGAGTCATATTTCTCAGCCGCTTTAAATATGATGCATAAAAGAGAAGTAATATATCGTCTCTCTCTCTCTCTCTCTCTCTTTCACCTTCCATCCGTTCACCTCACTCCCTTTCGTACTAAATAAATAAGAAAAAAATGAAATGAATCTTATATTAATTTTCACATATGCAGTTTCTGTGGCTCACGAAAGATCAAAAATAATCCTAGTGTAAATGAACCGGATTTTGCCAGTTAATCCCGGGAAAAGTGACATAAATCGCCAGTGCCAGGGTGATTAAGGGATTTATGGAACCATTATTGTGTGTCTTTCGTTCCTGCACACCAGAATCGTCCATATATACCGGGTAGCACTCTTTCTCGTGTCTGTCCTGTCTATCCTGCATCAATTTTTGGTCATCGCCTACTCCCTCTGCCACACCCACGCCCACTCCGGCAGACTGAGCCGCTACCGAAACGCAGAAGATACCAGGAACTCATATTTCTTTCTGAGGGTGTGTTGAAATAATATGCTGTCCTGATAACAATAATTCCCTCTGCTTTTCTACTCAGTGGTGGTGGAGAGGGAAGCCTTCTCGTGGTGGCACTGATATACCTGGGCGGCGCACCTGTCTGGTTATACAAACGTCCCTCCTCTACTTCCCTATCCCCGAAAAGGAGGATGGTGGACTGCGGGAGGAGGGAAATTTAAGCCTGCAGTCCACCGGGTTCACGTTTCAGATGAACCTGGGGCAACAACAACAACAACAAAAACAACAACAACAACAGCTCCTCCTCCTCCTCCTCCTACTACTACTACTACTACTACCACTATTATCTTTGTGATGCCGTATTAATAAACTTTCTTAAGCATGCGTTCTGTATAAAACTGGATAAACGTTTGATTTCACTTACATTTCTCTCTCTCTCTCTTTCTCTCTTTTTGATAATAGTTAACTATAATGAAGACTTGCCTGGCCTATAGATTGGCTGGAATCCTTTATAAATACTTAGTTTGGATTCATAAATTGGTTGAGATCTTTTATAAATACTACTTTCGGATTCGTGCTCGGCTTATGGACTTCGCAAAACCCCCTCTTTAGCGATTTATTATGCGTATTACAACTTCTTATTCTTTTCTGTGTTATCGCTATACTTTCCGTAAACGACATACTGAGGGATATAAGCTAGGTGTGTGTGTGTGTGTGTGTGTGTGTGTGTGTGTGTGTGTGTGTGTGTGTGTGTGTGTGTGTGTGTGTGCTCTGGCTTGCCCCGCCCTGCTCGACCTGCCTTCCCATGACCTTGCTTGCTCTTGCTCCACTTCACCCTGTAGTGCTATGTCCTCACTTTACCTGTCCTTAATTACCTCACCTGTCCTTAATTACTTCATCTGTCCTCCTGTCTTTTCCTCACTGCTTCAGAATAATCCTACACTATCCTCTCTCACCTCAGCTTACTCTTTCAATTTACCTCTTCTCTTCCCTTCCCTTATCCCTACACCCTCTTCACATCCTGACTTCCTTAATAATCTTATCCCTTATCATCCCTAATCTACAGTCTCCTAATCTCTTTCTTCCTTATACTACTTAATTATCTACTTTTATCCAGCCATCTCTGCGTCAAAATATTCTTACAAAGTCCTCTTCTCTCTCTTCCTGTCCTCCGTCATTAACTTACCTTTCCCGTATCTAATTTTACCTGTCTAATTATGCTTCTTACCTGTTCTCTCCTATCCTGTCTTATCCTATCCTATCTTGCGTTCCCCTGCTCTCACTACCCTTCCCTCCATATCTCTTATTCGTTTCCTAGCCTCCCTTGTCCTTGCCTACTGCCCTTCTTAATTTAATCTGTCCTGTATTGCCCTGCTCATCTATGCTCTGCCCTTCACCTGTCCTGCAATACTCTGTCCTGCGTTTTCCTGCCGTTCCCTTTCCTGCCCTGCCCTGGTTTGTCCTGTCCTGTGCTGCCATTTTGTTTCCTACCATGCGTTGTCCTAATTCACGTTCACTTGTCCTGTCCTGCCCTGCCCTACCTTGCCCTGCGTTGACCTATTCTACATTGTCATATCTACTTTGCCCTACCTTGTCCTTCTCTTCTTGCCCTGCCCCGCCCTGCCTTGTCCTGGGGCGGCGTGGGGTGTCCTGGTGCGGGGTGAGGTACTGTCCTGCCACCTCATCCATTGATTTTCTACTCTGCCGCTGCAAGGGCGTTGGGGGGGGGGGGTGACCCTTTGTTGCAGCGCTACCCCGGCAACACCACACACCATCCTGGCAACCTTACTTCCTGTCCTACCAACCCCAGCTACCCTACCAACCCCGTCCCTGCCAACCCCTCCTACCTCTCCCTACCCCTACCATTTTGCCAACCTCTGCTCCCCTGCCAACCCTTTCTACCCCTCCTTATCCCTACCATTTTGCCAACCACTGCTTCCCTACCAACCCCTCCTACCCTACAAACCTCCCCCCCCATCTTGGCTACCCCACCTGGCAACCCCTCACCTGTTCTCCCAACCCCGGCAACTTTTCTCCTGCCCTGGCAACCCCCCCCTGCTACCATGGCAACACCCCACCTCCATGGCAACCTCCCTGTCCTACCAATCGCTTCTCCCCTGTCAGTTTCTCATACCCTACCAACACCATACCAACCTACCAACCTACCTCCTGTTCTACCAAGCCCTGTTACCCTGCCTGTCCTCCTACCAACCCCTGCTACCCTGCCAACTCCTGCCACCCTGCCTCTTACCAACTTTCCCATCCTACTCTCCCCTTCTACCCTACCAACTACCTAATCCAACCAAGAGAAAAAGTACTGAGAAGAAAGTATAAAAGGAGATGAAAGTACTGGGAGAGAAAGTAGCAAAGAGAAAGTACTGAGAAGAGAGAAAATAGTGGGAGGAGAGAGAGTACTGGGAGGGAAAGTACTGAGAGGAGAGAAAGTACTGAGAGGAGAGAAAGTACTGAGAGGAGAGAAAGTACTGAGAAGAGAGAGAAAATACTGAGGAAAAAGAAAGTAGCTGATGGGGAGAGAAAGATGAAAGAAAATACTGAGAGGAAAAAAGTAACTACTGTTCTCTCTTTCTCTCTCTCTCTCTCTCTCTCTCTCTCTCTCTCTCTCTCGAGTGTTATGGTGAGGAAGGGATAACTACTAAGACGATTTGTGTCCTCTCTCTCTCTCTCTCTCTCTCCCTCTCTCTCTCTCTCTCCCTCTCTCTCTCTCTCTCCCTCTCTCTCTCTCTCTCTCTCTCTCTCTCTCTCTCTCTCTCTCATGTTCTTCATTGATTTTCCTCTCTAAGGCTTCACACACACACCGGCACAAGTTCTCTCTCTCTCTCTCTCTCTCTCTCTCTCACACCTTTCGTTATGTCTTAGTCCCTGGGCATAGGATAACCACTCCTTTCCCTAACTCCTAGCTATCTAACCACACGTCAAAATAATAATAATAATAATAATAATAATAATAATAATAATAATAATAATAATAATAATAAACTGCCAAATTCATATATATTTCTTCACGGCAGCTTAAGTAGTCATATTTCTTCTTGCGTCTCCTTCGAAGTGTTTATTCTGCTTAATGGTGACTTACTGCTTTCTCTCCCTCTCTCTCTCTCTCTCTCTCTCTCTCGCCTGTTTTTCTTAGTGTCTGTTCTTTACTTTTTCTTTCTCTCTAATCTTCTTTCACTATCCTTTCTCGATTACATAGGCTTCTGTATATTCTCTCTCTCTCTCTCTCTCCTGAACACCTCCCCAGAGACAACAAGCCAATACCTACTTCATATTTCTCTCTCTCTCTCTCTCTCTCTCTCTCTCTTTCTCTCTGACCACCAACATGGCACTAAAATAAATCCATTTTCTTTTTTTTTCTTTTTAGTTTTTTTTTTTTTTTTTAGGCCAACTTTTCAATCCTACCTCATCCCCTTCCCCTCCCCCTTCCCCTTTCCCCTCCCCTTCCCCCTCCCCTTCCCCTTCCCCCTTCCCTCTCCCCCTCCCCTTCTCTCTTTCCTTTTCCCTCTCCTTCTTTTTCCCTTTTTCCATTCCCCTTACCTTCCCCTTCGTCTCGCCTCCCCTTCCCTTTTCCTCCTTCCCTTCCTTCTCCCCTCCACTCCTTCCTTTTTCCCTCTCCCTCCCCTCAGTCTCCCCTCCCTTCCACTTCTACCCATTTCCTTTCCCCTCTCCCATTCCCCTTACCTTCCTCCATCCAACCTCTCCTCCCCTTTTTCTTCTTCCCTTTATTCTCCTCTCCATTCCCTCTTCTTTTCCCCCTCTCCATCCTCTCCGTTTCCTTTCCCCTCCCCTCCCCTTCCTTCCCCTCCCTCTCCCCTCTCCCATTGCCCTTACCTTCTCCTCCATGTAACCTTCCCTTCCACTTTCCTTCTTCCCTTCCTTCTCCTCTCCACTCCCTCTTCCTTTCCCCCTTCTCCCTCCCTTCCCCTCCCCTCCCCTCCTCTCCCCCTTTCCTCCTCTCCCCTTCCCCTTCCCCCTTTGAAGAACATGACTCCCCTCTCCCTTTTTCAAGCCAACTATAACAACTTCCATTTCTCACTTTATCACTGGCTCTAGTTATTTATTTTTATTTATTTTATTTATTTATTTATTTATTTATTTTTTATTTTATTTATTTATTTCATTTATTTATTTATTTTTATTTTTATTTGTTTATTTATATTCTTTATTTATTTTTTATTTATTTAATTTGTTTATTTTATTATTTTTTATTTTTTATTTTACTTGTTTATTTTCTTTCTTTATTTTTTATTTATTTTATTTGGTTATTTATTTTATTTATTTATTTTTTATTTATTTTATTTATTTATTTTCTTTATTTTTTATTTATTTTGTTTATTTATTTTATTTATTTATTTATTTTTTGTTTATTTTATTTATTTATTTATTTTTTGTTTATTTTAATTGTTTATTTATTTTATGTATTTATTAAATTTATTGTTTCATATATTTTAATTTTATTTATTTACTTACTTATCTATTTTATTTATTTCATTCAATTATCATATTTCTCTTTTTATTCATTTAGATATTTATTTTATTTAGCTTATTTATTTTCTATCTTTTTATTTATTGTATTTTATTTATTGATTTATTTTATGCATTTATTCATTTTATTCATATTTTTTTATTTTTTAATATTGTAAATGATGTTTTGACTTGCGTTTTTTTCGATGGTATTCATGTAACTCTCCGTAATCTACGTTTTTTTTTTTTTTTTTTTTCATTTCTGTCCTCCACTTTTTCAAATATTTTTCTGTACTTTTGTTGCTGTCTGTCTGTATCTATTAGTCTCTCTCTCTCTCTCTCTCTCTCTCTCTCTCTCTCTCTCTCTCTCATATTTTTCAGGACCCATCAAAAGAAACCCTCCCCTTGAACTATAAAAGTCCTCAGAATTTCTCAAAAAAATACAAAAAATAAAAAATCAGTTTTTTTTTTTTAATTCAGAGATTGTCATTTAACAGATTATTTTTAACTTTTCTTTACCTCTACCCTG
The DNA here is from genome assembly GCF_032717465.1 of Coenobita brevimanus. Taxonomy (NCBI): domain Eukaryota; kingdom Metazoa; phylum Arthropoda; class Malacostraca; order Decapoda; family Coenobitidae; genus Coenobita; species Coenobita brevimanus. Next base: position 2,898,145 of record NC_137053.1, on the reverse strand, counting down.
AACACTTATTATTATGTGTTCAGTGGGTGTTTTATTTTGTGTTTTATTGTGTTTTGCGTGTGTTATGTGGATGTGAGTACTCTTGTTGTGTGTGTGTGTGTGTGTGTGTGTGTGTGTGTGTGTGTAATTGTGTGTAGTGCCCGTGTTTTACCCACACTGTCTCCAGGGACGCCCTTAAAGCTGGCCTCTGTGTGTGTGTGTGTGTGTGTGTGTGTGTGTGTGTGTGTGTGTGTGTGTGTGTGTGTGTTTTCTCTGTGTAAACATGGGTGTCTCTCTCTGGGGATCTGTGTGGGTGTATGCAGATGTCAGGGCTCATGTCTAACACCTTCCACAACACAGCACAACACAGCACTACACAGCACAACACAGCACTTCTCTTTTCTCGTCTAACACCTATCGCAACACAACAGAACACAATAAAGCACAACCTCAGAAAACGAAACACACCTTTTATTCTTGCCTAGAACCACTCAACACAACACAACACAGCGCAAAGCAACACAACACATTCCCCAGAAGACCAAACGCACATTTTGTCTTGTCTAACACCTCACTCAAGACAACACAACGCAACACAACACGACATACCCAAAGAGTCAAAATTTTCCCTTTCTTCCAGTCGAACATCTCTTACAACACAACACAACACTTCCAACAAGAGACAAAGCACTCCTCTTGTCTTGCCTAACACAACACAACACAACACACTTCCAGAGAGATAAAACACCTCCCCTCTTGCCTAACATAACGCAACACAAAGCAACACAACACAAGCCCAAGGACAGAAAACACTCGACTTTCTTTCCACAACGCAACACAACACAACACACCCTCAAGAGACAACACACTCCGCTTGTCTGACACCCTCTGCCATCCACTACACCTACTTTCGTAATCTCCACTAAATACGAACGCTGAAAACACCTTCTCTTTTTATAATTAGTTACCTCACGAATTCACCTTACCCCGATTATCGTCCTTTTGCAGCATATTTCACGGTGCTCAGTGGCAGAAAAAGACAATACTACAACACACCATCCTTTCCACAGCACTTCTTCGCGTCTAGCATCATACTGTACTGCTAATCTATTGCTACAGCTCTGCATTCAACACGGGGATATAGGTATGTTAGGCCAAGTTAGAGTGAAGAGAGTATAGCAAGAACGCGAAGTTGTAATACGTGGAGAAAAAAGGATTCATTTAATTTTTCCCCGCCAGCCAACTTAGTAAAGCTCCCTGGCCGTAATGAGCAAGAAGTACAAAAAAGACTGATATATGAGAACAAAAAGTAGAACATGCATTTCATATATTAGACCGCTCACACACCCACACCCACACACACACCCACACCCACACCCACACACCCACACCCACACCCACACCCACACCCACACACACACGGTAAAAGAGTCTACCTACTTACTCTCTCTTTACCACACCATACAGCTAATTAAGATTTTCCATCAGCTGTTAACTCGTATAGGGTAGGCTGCCTCGATCATTATAAGGCAAGTGATTCGCTGGCAGCTGCTTCGACCTCAAAAGTCTCACTCCCTGTGCTTCGAATTCGTAGTCAAATGTACCACGCAGAAAAGTCCACGGGTGTACCAGTATGAGACGTCCCCGGACAAGCAGATTCGATGTTTGTATCATTGTATAAAAAGGTGTATTTTGGCCTAATTAAAAAAAGAGAAAAATATATATAAATACATACCAGTTTTGAGTTCCCGTAGTGTTTAAATGATCACGTGACCTTGGCAGTGGTGGGTCGGCGTCCTCTGATGTTGCTACTAACCGCTTTTTCTTTTACTGTTGCGTTCCAGTCCACGCTGTTGAATGTTTCTCCACCTACACTACTTTATCCATGCTATTATAAATGTTAGGCTACAGTAGGAATTTGGTCACACAATCGTACCGAGGTTTATACCGTGGCTCTCCTGGTGTTCTAGTGGGTTCAGATGGGAGAGCGGATGTTGCCACCTATCAGTTTGTGAAGGTCCTGGCTCCCTCAAAATGGCGGGAAGATCAAAACGAAGATAAATGATAAAAAATTGACATTATTATCGCATCAGCAGGCTCGCATATCTACCAGGTTGACACACAGATAGTTAAAAAGAAAATAAAAGCAGTGTTTATAATTTACTAGAGGCATTTTTGAGCTGCCTATCATCATTATCCTCATCGCAATTTATGTGGATTAATTACAGTAGTTAGGACGCAGAGAAAAGAATAATTAAAACACTGTATCTAATTAAAGCGATATATATGACGTCAAATAAATCATAGAGTTAAATTCAGCGTTAAATCCGACTTACAAGGAAATTAAAAAAAAAAAAAAGAGTTAGTATATATCCCACTGCGTTTCCCTTTTGCCATTCATGCAGAGATTTTCCAAAAAGTTCCAAAAATTCTTCCCAAAATATTCTCTGGCCTTGAAATGGTCGGCCTTCGTGATTGCAAATTGAGTTTTTTTTTATTTTTTTTTATTTTGGCCTCTCGTGTGCTTCCTCCTCCATTCCACGTTTCGGCTTAATTTTGCGTAATGTAGATTGATTCAGATTACCTAGAACTCTCTCTCTCTTTCTCTCTCTCTCTCTTTCTCCACCAATCAGTCAATTTCTCTTTATCTCTCTCGGTATTGAAAACTTCTTGGATTGGTCGGTAAATATCATGAGAGAGAGAGAGAGAGAGAGAGAGAGAGAGAGAGAGAGAGAGAGAGAGAGAGAGAGAGAGAGAGAGAGAGAGAGAGAGAGAGAGAGAGAGACGGACAAGGCTGAGTGGGATGAGGATGAGGGTGAGGGAGAAAGTGGAGTGTGGGTGAGGGAGGGAGTGGAGTGAGGATGGTGTGAGGGAGGGAGTGGAGCGAAGGTGGGGTGAGGGAGGGAGTGGAGTGAGGATGGGGTGAGGGAGGGAGTGGAATGAGGGTGGGGTTAGGGAAGGAGTGGAGTGAGGGTGGGGTGAGGGAGGGAGTGGAATGAGGGTGGGGTTAGGGAGGGAGTGGAATGAGGGTGGGGTGAGGGAGGGAGTGGAATGAAGTGAATATATGATGAACTGGGAAGTATTACAGTCTTTCTCCTCCCCATCCTTCACTTCCTCTCTTCCTTCCCTCCCTCATTTCCTCCTTCTCTCCCTCCCTCCCTCCTGACTTCCCTACTTTCCTCCGCCCATCTTTACTTCCGCAACTTCTCTCTCTCTTCCCTCCATCCCGGAAATTGATATTACCTTCCTCCCTCCCTCGTCTTCAAATCGCCTCTCTTCCTCCACCTTCATCTCCTCCCCATTCTCGCTCCTTTCCTCCCCATCCACCTCTCTCCCCTTCCCATCTCCGCTCCTCCCCAACCAACTATCTCCTCCCCACTCTCCCCGACTTCCTTCCCTCCGCCTCCAGGTTCCTTCCTCTCCTCCCCATCTTTCTTCTGTCTGCTCCCCTCCTCTCTCTCTCTCTCTCTCTCTCTCTCTCTCTCTCTCCCCACTACTAATACAGCTCCTCTGAATGCTAATGGACCAAGTTCGGGAGGGGAAGAGGGAGGGGAGAGTGGAGGGGGAGCAAGAGGAGGGGGAGAGTGGAGGGGGAGCAAGAGGAGGGGGAGAGTAGAGGGGGAGCAAGAGGAGGGGGAGAGTGGAGGGGGAGCAAGAGGAGGGGGAGAGTGGAGGGGGAGCAAGAGGAGGGGGAGAGTGGAGGGGGAGGGGAGAAGAGGAGGGAAGGGGAGGCCGGTAAGGGAGAGGTAAGAGAGAGAGAGAGGGGGGGAGAGACAATGGAAGGGGGAGGGAGAGAAGCGGACGAGGATGGGAGGAGAGGGGGAAGGGGAGACATTAGAGGGAGGGAGGTAGGAGGAAACGGTAGGAGGAGAGAGAGGAGAGGAGGGGAAGGAGGGGGGTAGGAAGGGAAATAAGTGGGGAGAAGAAGGGGGGAGAGGATAGTGGAGGGGACGGAGGAGAGAGAGAGAGAGAGAGAGAGAGAGAGAGAGAGAGAGAGAGAGAGAGAGAGAGAGAGAGAGAGAGAGGAGGAAACAGAGAAGGTGGTGGAGGAGAGAAGGAGCAGAGAGAGAGAGGGGGGGAGGAGGGGAAGGGGAGACAGTGGGGAGATGAGGGGGAGGGAAATGAACAGACGAGGGGGGGGGCAAGAGGGGAGAGAAGAAAGAAGAGGGAAAGAAGGAGATAGTGGAGAGGGGAGGGGGAGGGGGATGAAAGGAGTGGAGGAAAGGAGGGGGAAAAGAGGGAGAAGGGGAGACAGGTGCAGGAGGAGGGGGAGAGAGAAGTGAAAGTGGGAGGGGGGAGGGGGGAGGGGAAAAAAAAAAAACATGGCGTGATGAGAACCGGAAGAAGTGGGCTATTTCCTACAGGGGTTGGTTCCGGTACTCTCTCTCTCTCACTCTCTCTCTCTCTCTCTCCTGCCTTACTTCCATCGCTTCCTCCCCCCCTTCGTTCAATTCTCCCCTCCTCTCTCTTGCCTTGCCTCCCTCTTCCTCTCTCTCTCTCTCTCTCTCTCTCTCTCTCTCTTCTGCCTCAATTATCCGGACCCTGATCATGCATACCCGGAAAGCCAGTATGTGAGGAGAGTGGAGGGTGCAGTGGTTAGCAGATCCAGCGGGGAATAAGAAGAACGCGAGGTTGAATTTCGTGCCGGTCAGACTCGTAGACAAAGACTGTTTCCCCCTTTTATCCCCAGCACTAAAATTAGGGACCTGGTCGTAACATTGACTACGGCAGGGTGTGTTCTAGGGGAAGGTTTGGACTTGGAAAAAACTACTCTGCCTACCATGATGCTCCACGTGTAGTTGATAGGCACTGGCCCCCTTCATCTGTACTTGTTTACGTCTGTCTTAGTGAAAGCGAACCTTCCCTCTTAATATTATTATTATTATTATTATTACCATTATTATCATTACTACTACTTCTACTATTGCTACTACTACTACTGCTACTGCTACTGTTATTAATTTTATCATTATTATTATTATTATTATTATTATTATTATTATTATTATTATCATTATTACAAGACGTCTGTGAAGGAGATTGTGGTGAAGAAGATAGTGTGGAAGAAGAAGGTGGAGCAGCATCAGTCTTGAGAGGGGAGTGGGGGCTGGTACGCTTTAGATATGATATTGCACTTCTTCGTGACTAGCATAATTTCCATAGCACTTCTTCGTGACTAGCATCATTCCCAGAGCACTTCTTCGTGACCAGTATCATATCCATAGCACTTCTTCGTCACTAGCATAATTTCCATAGTACTTCTTCATGACTAGCATCATTTCCATAGCACTTCCTCGTGACTAGTATAATTTCCATAGCACTTCTTCGTACTGTAACTAGCATCATTTCCACAGCACTTCTTCGTCACTAGCATCATTTCCACAGCACTTCTTCGTAACTAGTATCATTTCCATAGCACTTCATTGCGACTACCATCATTTTCATAGCATTTCTTCGTAACTAGAATCATTTCCATAGCACTTCCTCGTGACTAGTATCATTTCCATAGCACTTCTTGGTAACTAGCATCATTTCCATAGCACTTCTTCGTAACTAACATCATTTCCATTGCACTTCTTCGTTACTAGTATCATTTCCATAACACTTCTTCGTGACTAGCATCATTTCCATAGCACTTCTTCGTAACTAGCATCATTTCCATTGCA
>NC_137053.1:2887500-2890000 GCF_032717465.1 Coenobita brevimanus | reverse complement strand
AAAATTCTTTGTTGCTGTAGTAGTAGTAGTAGTAGTAGTACTAGTTGTTGTTGTTGTGGCTTATCTGTACGTGAACCCGGTGGACTGCTGGCTGAAGCTGCCTTTAGCTGAAGAGTCCAGCTTCCCTCAGACTCACGTTATCGAGTCTAAACGTATCGAATCAACGATGAGAAGTAGAAGAAGAAGAAGATGTTGATGATGATGATGATGATGATGATGAAGAAGAAGTAGTAGTAACAGTAGTAGTAGTGGTAGTAGTAGTAATAGTACGGTAGTAGTAGTAGAAGAAGAAGAAGATGATGATGATGCCAATGATGACGACGAAGTAGAAGAATAAGAATATGAACAAGATGAATAAGAATAACAATAAGAATAAGAAGAAATCAAAGGAAAAATACTGAAACATAAAGACATATGTGTAATGGGTGTCAGGTGAAATCGGTGCCACCACGTGAAGGCTTCCCTCTCCTCTTCCAATAATTGTTGTATTTTTCACATGCGTCAGTGTTCCTTGAGTTTTTCATTTGCGAAATTTAGATAGGAAGGATATAGACGGGTTTAAATATTTGCTGGTAGATATTCTTCCTAGTAACATTGCCAGAACTCACAGTAAGTAAATAAATAACTAAATAAATGAAAATCTGATCTGCCGCTCTTGACGATCTGTTTAAAGCTCTTCAGAAAATACTCGTAATGTTGGTGATAAGAATTTCACTCAAAATACCATTACAGTTCCGCTAGTAATCATGTATTCGTATTACCTGGCCGTGAGTGAAGATTTTTAACATTCGAGCTTCATAAAATCCTGTAGAAAATTTTACACGCAAACTATACCCATTTTACTCTAACTTGGCCTAAAATTGCCATCCCTCCACCTCGAATACTGAGTTATAACAATATACTGTAATAGCACTGAAACATGATGCTAGTCAAGAAGAAGTGCTGTGGAAAGGATGCAGGGCTGTAGTATTATCTTTTTCTGCCACTGAGCATTGTGATATAAGCCCCTGAAGGACAAAAATCTGGGCCAGGTTAGAGTAAAAGGAGTATAGTGACTCGCACTGGCCGACTCTTCCTTGCAATCTAGCGACAAACCACCGTCATTTTTCAGACACAGTTGTTTCTAGTGACAGGGCGTGTGTGTGTGTGGAGAGTGTTTTATTTATAACTGTACTTTGCGTTTTATTGCGGAGCTGAAGAGGGGCGCCTTCAAGTGGTGGCAGTGATATACCTGGGCGGCTGCACTACCTGGGTATACAAGGCGTCCCTCAGTTACTTCCCTATCCCATGAGAGGAGGATGGTGGACCGCGGGAGGGTAACTTTGGTCTGTGGTCCACCTGGTTTACGTGTCAGTCGAACCTTAGTCCACAACAACAACAACAACATCACTAACACCACCGCCACTACCACCACTACCACCACCACAGTCACCACCACCACCACCACCACCACCACAAACAACAACAACAATGCTTTATTTCCTCATATATCAGTATGTGGGTATATGAACAACCACGTACGTATCATTTCTATTTTAATTTATCATTATTATTATTATTATTAACATGGTCATTTATAGCACTGTCTTTTCCTGTCACTGGGCTACGTGAAATGAGCTGCAAACGGATGAAAATTTGAACCAAGTTGGAGTAAAAAGAGTATAGTATTTTTTTTTTATTATCAACGCACACACACTTGACCTCTAAAACACAGACACAGACACACACAGACACAGACACACACACACAGACACACACACACACACACACACACACACACACACACACACACACACACACACACACACCTCATCAGCAGCATAATACACACATACACACAGCGCTATGTTGTTCCAGGCAGTAAACAGAGTCGTAATAACGGTGTGCTCTCTCTCGCTCCCCCCCTCTCTCTCTCTCTCTCTCTCTCTCTGTGCTTTGGTCACCTCTCCTTCTTTCACCTCTCTTCTCCATTCATCTCCCCCCTCCTCGAAACTCTTCTCCACTCTTCTTTCCTCCTGTCAACTCTTCTCTTCTTGTCTGACCTCATTTCTTTTCTCCCCCCTCATCTCTCTTCTTCACTCTTTCCTCCTCTTTTCACCTCTCCTCTCTTCCTCTTACCTCACGTCGTCTTACCTCTCCTCTCTAGTTCTCCCTCCTCTTCTCATCTCTCCTCTGTAGTCTTCTCTTTTTACTCCTCTCCATTCTTCTCTTCTTCTCTCACCTCTCCACCTTTCCCTCCTCCTCACTTATACTCTCCACTCTTCTCTCCTCCTTTCAACTCTCCTCCCTCTGTTTAGCCTCTCTTTTCTCCTCTCCTCTCCTCTTCTCTCTCCTCTCCACTCTTCTTTCTTCCATCTTTCTCTTTTTTTTCCCCATTTCTTCAGATTTTTTTTCGTCATGTTAGCTTCAATTTTTCAGTTTCCTTTCTCTCTTTCTTTCTTTCTCTCTCTCTCTCTCTCTCTCTCTCTCTCTCTCTCTCTGTTTATCTATCTGTCTGTCT
>NC_137053.1:2850000-2882500 GCF_032717465.1 Coenobita brevimanus | reverse complement strand
TTCTGTCTATATTGCTGTCTGTCGCTGTCTCTGGCTGTCTCCGCGTCTGGGTGTCCTTATGTTCTGTCTGTCTGTCTGTTTTTCCTGTCTGTGTGTGTTTGCATTTATTTTTTGTCTTTTTTTCCTGTCTGTCTTCTGTCTGTCTGTCTGTCTGTCTCTCTCCCTCTCTCTCTCTCTCTCTTTTCCCTCCATTATTCTGTTCCCTCTTCCCTACCTCCTCCTCCTCCTCCTCCCCATCCCATCCTCAGTGATGCTTTAATTTCAACTAACTAGATTCACAGATTACAATGGCTGAATGTGTGTGTGTGTGTGTGTGTGTGTGTGTGTGTGTGTGTGTGTGTGTGTGTGTGGGTGGGTGGGTGTGTGTGTGGGTGTGGAGGTGGGTAGTGTGGATGTGGGCGTGGGTGTGGGTGTGGGTATGTGGGTCCGAGTATTTATAGGTGTGGTTGTGTTAGAGAGAGAGAGAGAGAGAGAGAGAGAGAGAGAGAGAGAGAGAGAGAGAGAGAGAGAGAGAGAGAGAGAGAGAGAGAGAGAGTGAGAGAGAGAGAGAGAGAACGCCATATCCATTGATTTCTGGACCTAATCTAACGCTAGGAAATAAAAAAATAATATAATGGAGAAAGTTGTTTTGATTACTGTTCTTTTATTTATTTATTTATTTATTTGTTGATGGAGTGAGGAGGGTTGTGTGTTTGTTTGTTGTCTGTGTGTTTTTTTTTTTTTCGTTTTTGTAAGCGTGTTTTTGTCGCTGGTTGAGTTTTTTTTTGTGCACTTGTGGAACTGATTTTCGGTGGTGGTGTATTGTAGGTGTGTGTGTGTGTGTGTGTGTGTGTGTGTGTATGGAAGTTTTAATTCCTTTCATATTCTTCTCTCCTACCAGTCACCATCATCATCATCATCATCATCATCATTACCATCATCATCATCATCATCATCATCATCATCGCCTAATCGTGCTTGGAATGAAGGGGACATTTTCTTTAACATGGGGTAACTATAGAAATTTTTCCGACCATCTGAAGTAACACATAACGATTTCCATATTTCTCTCCCATGCATATTGTGGAAGAGGCAGCCACCACAGGGAAACAATTTTAATAATGTTTTTAATAATATAATGAACGTGTCTGTATTTCCACTCTCAGATTACCTCGTCTTAGTGAAAATAATATATCCTGGCGATCTTTCCTTTATTTTTTTTTGGGGTGGAAGGGATAATTTTTTTTTTGCTCTTATCTTGTCATTAATTACCTTTATTATTATTTATCTTCATTATTATTTATCTTTATTATCTTTATTACTATCTTTATTATTGTCTTATCTTTTATGTTCATTATCTTTATTATTATCTTCATTATTATCTCTTCATTATTTTTTTTTTGGAGGGGGAGGTAAAATACGTATCAGTCACAGCTTCACTTTTAACACCCCCCCCCAGGCTCCTACGACTCCCCCCCAGCTGAAAAAAATCGTCTGGGTTTGACTAGAGGAGAATAATATACAGTAATGTCATCCCAGGTCAGAGGTGAATGTAAACAGAAAATCGTAACACCCTGTGGATTTATGGCAATTCTCTTTTTATTGTTTACACTTAATTCTTTCCTTTTTAATCCTCTTCTTATATTCATCTTAAATCTTACTCACTCTTCTCTTTTCCTCTTAATCCTCTTCCTTCATTGCTCTTATTACTTAGCTTCATTGATAGGTAACTGGAGATGTAGATTATTATTACTGAGCATTTTATTGATAGGCTATTTAACACCCTTATAATTAATACATTTATGATTAATTTCCTTATACCTGATACTCTTACAGTTAATACCTTTATACCTCACACACACACACACACACACACACACACACACACACACACACACACACACACACACACACACACACACACACACACACATCTCATCATCGTGAAAAAAATTTAACTCCCTTTTTCTCTCCCTCCCCCTCAACAGGCAGCAGTAACTTCACCTCGTCCTCGTCCTCGTCCTCGTCCTCGTCCCCTCCTGCGAGCCGGCGAGACATCAAGCTAGAAGAGAATGACGAGAAGAGGCTGCTGGACGCTCTGATGAAGGGTTATGATCGTAATGTCAGACCGGTTCGAAACGCGTCACACCCTATTGTTATTCAGCTGGGCATCACACTCACCCAGATATTTGACATGGTGAGAGATAGATAGATAGATGGATAGATAGATAGATCGATGGATAGATAGATAGACTGAGAGAGAGAGAGAGAGAGAGAGAGAGAGAGAGAGAGAGAGAGAGAGAGAGAGAGAGAGAGAGAGAGAGAGAGAGAGAGAGGTGGAGAGACAAGGAGAGAAAGATAGGTAGGTGGAGAAATAGGGAGAGAAAGATAAGTGGATTGATAAATAGATTTATCCCCATCGTCACCCAAAGTTTTTACATGGTAAGAGATAGGTAGGTAGGTAGGTAGGTAGGTAGAGAGAGAGAGAGAGAGAGAGAGAGAGAGAGAGAGAGAGAGAGAGAGAGAATTGGTGAGTGGAATTAGAGAATGACATTATCTCCCAACACATCACACCCCATTGTCATTTAGCTGAGAGACAAGTGTGTGTGTGTGTGTGTGTGTGTGTGTGTGTGTGTGTGTGTGTAAAGGAAAATAGAAAAGTGTGAATGTGTATGTTAGATAGAGACGTCAGAAAGTAAGCTTAAAGAGACACAGAGAAAGAAATAAAAAATATAAAGGGAGAGGGCAAGGGCAAACAGAGAAAGGAGAAAATAAAAGAATGAAAGTGAGAATAAAGGGAAGGTGAAGGGAGGAACAAAGGGAGAGGCGTGGGAATAGGGAGTGTGGACTGAGGGAGCTGATAGGTGGCTTAGGAGAGGATGTATGTTAGAGCTAAGAATGGGACACACACACACACACACACCCACACACTCACCCACACACACACACACCCACACACTCACCCACACACACACACACACACACACACACACACACACACACACACACACACACACACACACACAACCAAGATTCATACGACTTTAGGAACACAATTAATATATTTCTTTTTCTGTTTAACCCCACCAGGACGAGAAGAACCAGGTGCTCACCACAAACGTATGGCTAGACCAGGTGAGTTCTGTGCTCTTTCTCTCCACACACACACACACACACACACACACACACACACACACACACACACACACACACACACACACACACACACACACACACACTTCAGAACGAGGACACTTTTCTGACCTCAACAAAGAAAATTTTTAACACAAAGAAAATTATTAACATACCAATGGAGAACTGAGGATTATTTCTGTACCCTTCCTCACGATTTTTTTTTTTCAAAACCAGAGTGACAAAAAAAATCATAGAATGCATGAAGCTCAAAAATAATACTAGAATTTCCATCAATATACATCAGAATTTTTGGATTATTCTTTTTCAATTTTCTTATTGTTTTTTTGACTTTTGTGATTCGGGTTTAAATAGTGCGGTTGTTTTTGTTATATTCTTTCATTATCTTGGAAATTGTGATATATCTTTTTTTTTCTCAAATTTGTTTTTGTGGTAATATATAATCTTGTAATTATGGGCTTGTGTAGAAGATTATTTAAGAGTTTTAATTAATCGTTATGTTCTATTCCTCTCTCTCTCTCTCTCTCTCTCTCTCTCTCTCTCATCCTTCTCCTCTCCCTTCTATGCTTTCTTCTCTCTCTTTCCCCCATCTCATCCTTCCCCTTTCTCTCCATCTTTGCTCCCCCCCCTCTCTCTCTCTCTCTCTCTCTCTCTCTCTCCAGGAATGGGTGGACGAACTGCTCCGCTGGGACAAGAACGAGTACAACGGCTTAGAGACGATCAGGCTTCCTTGTGAGAAGATCTGGCTCCCTGATATCGTCCTCTACAACAAGTGAGTGGATGGTTAAACCGGGAATGGGAGATGAAGGGTGGTAGTAGGGTTTGGCTGGTGGAGAGGAGAGACTGAAGGGAAGAAGGGAAGAAGATGGAGGAGTTTTGAGAGTTGATAGATAAATAATAGATATCCATAGCAGGCCATGGATAATAATATACTCTTTTTTCACTTGAGGGAACTGAGCTACATTCCCATCTTCACTACTAATTCGTGGGTATATTAAATTACACGTCCCATAGTTATGAGGCAGCAATGAGTCTCCTTGGTTACTAGTCAAATCCACCTTCCAATCTGTCTACACCTGGCCATAATCGAGCTGAAAGAGGTTAAGGATTTTTCTCAGACTCTAAAAAGGAAGATAGAGGGATTCTGAAGTGGAAGAGTTAGGAATTTGATGGAAAATAAGGAGAGGGATTTGTTTGATTAAAGAGGTGGAGTTGAGGGAACTTGTGAGAGTGGATGGGTGGAAGAGTTTGGGTGGAGGAGAGAAGTGGAGGGGAAAGGTGTGGAAGGAGAATTTTGAGAGTGGATAGAGGAATACAAAGGAGTACAAAGGAATACAAATATCAATATATCTAGTGATTCAGTAGAGGCGGTTTGATAGGGAGAATATTAAACTTATGTCTAAATTCTGTGGTACGAGGAGGAAAGCAAGAAGGAGGAAGAAGTAGAGATGGAGAGATTTTAAGAGTAAGTGGATAGTGGGGTTTGGACAGTACAAAGGAATGCAGAGGAGTACAATGGAAAGCAAACAGCAGCAGACTGAATGGCCCTTTGGAGGCGGCGGTTTGTTACAGGACTTTGACTGTGGTATCTAATTCTCTGAGGTGGAAATAAAGAAAATAAAACATGAAAGGAAGAGAAGTTGGGGAAGGGTGTGTGTGAAAAAAAAGATGACTATTTTTTTTAAAGAAAGGAGATTGGGAAAGAGAAAGTATGAAAATAAAGATGATACGTATATATATTTTTTTAACGAAAGGGGGCTGGGGAAGGGAAAATGGGAGGATAAAGTGGATTTTTTGCATGTTGGAGTAATAGTATTTCGGGATTACACAGAGGAATTTGAGAAGGACCAGAAAGCCGATTAGAATTATGGAAAAGTAAGGAGGTTGTGGAAGAAAAAGGGAGGGAGAGAGAGGGATTAATTTTGAGAAGTACAAGAAAGTGGAGAGTGGAGAGGAAGGGCAGAGAGGGTTTCTCAAGGTGAAGTGATGGTAGACTTTGAGCGGTAGAGAGCAAAGTAGATTGGAGAAATAAAGAGTAAGGAATGAAAGGCAGAAAGAGAGGAAAATAAAAGATGAGAAGAGTCTGAGGGGAAATGGGTAGGGTTCAAACAGCCTTGGTCGAAAGAACGAAAAACAGAAATTAATGAGAGAGAATTAGGATGCTTTGGACAGGAAAGGAGGAAGAAAGATTGTGGCAGAAGATGAGAAATATTTTGAGAGAAGATTAGACAATAAGATTTAAGCACGAGAAAGGAAAAGGTGACTTAGGAAGGTATAGGAAAAGAGGTGTGAATGGACAGGTAAGACTCTCCGTAGGGAAGGTAGAGTTTGAGTGGATGTTTATAATGAATAGATGGCGTGATGGTAGGATGTGGAGAGTTCAAAGGAGAGTGGAGAGATGGTAATGCTTCTGAGAGGATTACCAGGATCTGAGAACTGAAGGGAGAGATGAATATGGGATGGAGATGAGGGGAATATGAGGCTGGATGGATAGGGACTGGATGGGAGGAAGAAAAGAGGACTGAAAAGCAAGATGAAAGGCATTTGAGAGTATGGTGGAAAATAGGAGAGAGAGAGAGAGAGAGAGAAGAAGAGAGAGAGAGAGAGAGAGAGAAGGAAGAAGAAAGTCTGAGTATATATGAGAAAAGACTGATTAGTAGACCTGTATGTGTTTTGTAAAATGGAAGTGATTTTAAAAGTGCATGTAAAAGGATTTGGAAGGAATAAAAAAAAAAAACTAAGCAGACAGATTAGAAGGAAAAAAGAAAGATTAAAGAGAATTGAGAGAGAGTGGGTAGTTACAGTAGAAAAAGAAGAGAATTTGTAGTAAAAGTTGAAGGCATGAAAAGCACCAGAAACAAAATTTACTGGTTGTGAAGGGGAGGAATATATGTGAAAAACTTTGAAGTAAAAAAATGAACTGAGAAATAAATTGCTTGGTTAAAAAAAATGAAAAAATGAAGAAATTAAAAAAAAAAATATGGGCGACGTTTGTTGAATGAGACGGAGGCGAAAAATGGGATAGAAATAAGAGAGAGAAATTAAATGGGTGAGTGGAAAAAAAAAATTGAAAAGGGGACGATGTGACTCAGAAGAGAGAGAGAGAGAGAGAGAGAGAGAGAGAGAGAGAGAGAGAGAGAGAGAGAGAGAGAGAGAATCTATGGGCTGTTTTAAAGTGGATTTGGAGATTTCATAACACCATTTCTTTAGCGACTTATTTTTTACATTTTCACCTTAACATCTTTTCGTGTGTTACTAATGAGGGAGGGGGGAGTGAGCTGGGGGGAGGGCAGTCAAATGGTGGGTGACAGAGCGACTTGGAGGCGTTTTGTCTGCGGCCACCCTTTGCGGGATTAGGGCGTTGAGCTATAGATTAATAGATAGATATTACTGATACAAAATAAGTCGGTATTAAGACATATAAGTAGCATCTAAGAATATGTTGAGGTGTAATATTAAGGTTAATATTTGGATGCGATATTGCTGTGGTCAATACCCGTTTACGTTTAGTTATATTTGTCTAAAGAAGAAAAATGGAAGTGAGAATGATTGTGTAAGAGTGGATATTGGAAGAGGCGTTGTGTAAGTCAGTGTGTGTGTGTGTGTGTGTGTGTGTGTGTGTGTGTGTTTTGGAAGGGAGGGGAGTTTAGAGGAGAAGTGGATGACGAGGCAGAGGGACGAGGCAGAGGGACGAGGCAGAGGGACGAGGCAGAGGGGATGAGGACGTGTGTGGAGGGGGAGAAGGGTGAGGGAGAGGGGTATGGGGGAGGGGGAAAGAAGAGAGGGGTAGCTGAGAGGGAGGGAGGGGGGGGAGGGAAACAGGGTGTGTATGTGTAGCTCCCTCCAGGGTGTCGTGGTGGTGGGATGGAGTATTGACACAGTGAATGGTTTAAGTTGTAGCTTGGGTTCTCTCTCTCTCTCTCTCTCTCTCTCTCTCTCTCTCTCTCTTGGCCCCAACTTCTTATAAATATTTGGGTTCCTCTCAGCAAGGAGGGTGTGGCGAAAAGTTATATACCTTGCTGAACACTCGAATGGCCGGCCTGGGTGAAGAACATGGGGTGTTATGTGAAGAACAGCTTGCATATTACACGGAGAGGATGATTTTTCGACTCTTGTTATTTGTTTGTGGTTTATGACGTGGGGGTTACCGGTACTGTAGATGTTGTTTTTGTAGCTCCAGGTTCATCTGAAATGTGAACCCAGTGGACTAGAGGCTTCAGTTGCCCCTCTGCACCCTCCTCCTCTTAGGGGATAGGGATTAGTGTACTGTATGTTGAGGTTACGAGGCGGGGGGCATTAAGATAGAGTAATATGTCACCCTTTCTACTCCTGTCTCTCTGCTGGCTAATATCCCTAAGCTGAGAGAGGCCTGGTGTGTGTCTCTGGCCGCTGATGATTCTTTAACGATATATCAGGGAGGAAAGTGACGGTTTTTGCCCCAAGTGTTATGTAGACGAAGGTGAATAATAGATGAATTTTTGTCCCTGAATTATACAATGTTCTGGTACACTAAGCTAGTGTGGGATTTCTGTATATCGGCTTTGATACTGAAGGAATATTTAGTGATAATAGTAAAAACAATGACGATAATGATAATAATAATAATAATTATAATAATAATAATAATAATAATGATAATAATGATAATAATAATAATGATAATAATAATAATAATAATACTCTCCACCTCCTCTCTACCCTCCATCACCTCCCCACCCTCCTTCACCTTCCCTTCACTCTTCTACACCTCTCCTCCACCCTCATCTACCTCCCCACGCCACCCACCTCCACAAGCTCTCCACCTTCCTCCACCCACCTCCACAACGTCTCCACCTCTCCTAGACCCTCTCCCAGCTTCCCTCCACCCCTCCACCTCTTCCCTCCACCCTCCTCCACCTCACTTCGCGTCAATTACTGAGATCCCTTGAGTAAGCAGTTGTCAGAAAGGGAACGAAGGGAATTATTTTACCTCATGAATAACACAAACTTTAATCGCTTTTCATGGTGTGTGTGTGTGTGTGTGTGTGTGTGTGTGTGTGTGTGTGTGTGTGTCTATATGTGCGTGTTTTCTATGTTTGTGTGAGTGCCTATTTGTGTGTGTGTGTGTGTGTGTGTGTGTGTGTGTGTGTGTGTGTGAACAGAGGATGGGATGCTTGGAACACGGGAGAAGGAGAGGGGGAGGGAAGGAGAGAGGGAGAGAAAGAGAGGAGGGGAAGGGAAGTAGAGATGGAGAGAAAGAGGGAGGAGAGGGAGGGAAGGAGAGAAGGAGAGAAAGAGAGGAGGGGGAGGGAAGGAAGAAGAGAGAGAAAGGAAATGGGATGCATGTAACAGGAGGGAAGGAAAAAAGACAGGGGAGAAGAGGGAGGGAGGAAGGGAGGGAGGAAGGAAGGGAGAGAGAGCTGGAGAGAAGGGAGATGAGACAGGAGGAAGATGAGATGCATGGAATGAATGAATAATGAAGTAGAGAAGAGAGAAAAAATGAAACAAATTTAGTGAAGAAAAGGAAAGGAGAAGAAAAAAAGGGAGTGAGAAGGAAGAAATGAGAGAGAGAGAGAGAGAGAGAGAGAGAGAGAGAGAGAGAGAGAGAGAGAGAGAGAGAGAGAGAGAGAGAGAGAGAGTCAAGATGAAAGTATAGGAGACAAGATGAGATGGAAGGAACGAGAGGCGTAAAAGAAATGAAAGAGAAAATGACGAATGAGAGAAAAAAAATATATAAAAAAGACAAAATAAAAGGCAAAAAAACATGACAGAGAAAAAAAACCAAGAACGAAATAGGTAAAAAAAAAAATCGAGGTATTAACAAAAAATCTTAAAAGGCCATAAGAGGAGATAGAACTGGGAGACATGGAAGGAAGGATAAGAGTGAAGAGGGATTTAGAGATAGATAGAAGGGATTTAGAGATAGATGGAAATAGATCCGGCCTTTCTTCCTGCCTATACATGCTACACACACTCAGAGGTACAGAAACACACCAAGTTACGGATTATGGTGCAAATAAACGATGGTGCAAATAGATATTGGTGCAAATAAAACAAGCACTGTATATGTATTTCTTTCTATTGAACTCACTAACAGATACTCTCTCTCTCTCTCTCTCTCTCTCTCTCTCTCTCAGACTATATACTTATTTTCCAACCAAATTCCTATCCACTCTCTCCTCAACACACACACACACACACACACACACACACACACACACACACACACACACACACACACACACACACACACACACACACACACACACATCCTGCACCCCTCCCTCCCTCCCTCTCTCTTTCCCTCTCTCTCTCTCTCTCTCTCTCTCTCTCTCTCTCCCTCTCTCTCTCTCTCTTTGCTCAGTGGCACTTTTTTCCCCTAGTTCATTTTCCCCCACATTACCTTCTTGTCTCTTATGGGGTCCCTCACACGTGCTGTCCCCTCCCACACACTCCTCCCACTGTCTCTCTCTCTCTCTCTCTCTCTCTCTCTCACACACACACACACACACACACACACACACACACACACACACACACACACACACACACACACACACACACACACACAGTTCCAAGCACATGCTTCACTAATCCTATATTCCCTAGACTCTCATCTCTACAATTTACTTACATGCTCGGTACATACATACATACATACATACACATACGCACATGCATTCTCTCTCTCTCTCTCTCTCTCTCTCTCTCTCTCTCTCACACTCTGTCTGTCTGTCTGTCTGTCTCTTTCTCTCTCTCTCTCTCTCTCTCTCTCTCTCTCTCCACTATGTCACCTGCATCAGACAAGGGGCCGCGGGGGAGGACTTGGGGGAGGGAAGGGAGGGAGGAGAAGGGAAGAGACGGGAGAAGGGGAGGGGACGGGAAGGAGGAGGGGATGAAGGAGAGATAGGGGAAAGATGGGAAACGGGAAGGGGGGGGGAAGGAAAGGAGGGAGAGGTTTGGGGATAGGAAGGGCGTGGGGAGGGGGGAGAAATGGGATGAGGGAAGGGGGAGAGGGGAAAGCGGGGAAGGGGGCAGACAGATTGGCATAAAATTAAACAAAAGAACGAGGCAAGGAAGAGTAAAAGAAAGCCTGCAGTGGGATGAAAGGAGAGAGTGAAACGGACAGAAAAGGAAGAATACAGACGGAACTGGACGAATAGGGAGAGAAAAGAATAAAGACGGATAGGAAAGAGCGAATACAGACAGGGAAGGACGGACACGGAGAGGGAGGGTGTAAACGGACGCAGTGACGGACAACAACGGACGGATATAGAGGAGAGGACACAGACAAGGAAACGATGGGACAGACAGGAAAGGACTGTGACAGACTGGGAAGGGCGAAGACGGATATAGAAAACGGAACAATAATAGAAGAACTTTCAAAATAAAAACAAACACAATAAGATAGGTCTCAGAAATGGAGAGGAAGGGAAGGAAAATAAAGAACTAGGACATATGTATGGAACGACAATGGGAAAATAGCATTAAAAACTAGCAAACATGTTAGCAAAACGAGAAAAGGAAGCCAAATAATGAGATGCAACATCGAGAAAGGGGAATAAATTTGAGACCTTTGTTCCCGTCAGCTTGGAAGGCTTTTTTAGTAGCCTCATCCTTACTATAATCTCCTCCATGCAACTTGTCCTCTAAGCTCCTCCCCTTCCCACCCACCGCCAGTAAGGTAGATGAGGAGGGGCGGGGCTATGAATCCGGGAAGGGAGTGGAGCTTAATAGAAGTTGCCCGAAGCCGTGAATAATATATATATTTTTCTACATACGGAACGTTAATAATAGTAATGGTAAGTGTATCGAAATTCAGATGATGCAGGCATAAAAAAAAAAAAAGGAAATTCATAAAATAAATGAATAAGAAAGAGGCACCACAGAGTCCGTAAGCACACGAAAATACAGAATAGTGTGTGTATGTGTGTGTGTGTGTGAGAGAGAGAGAGAGAGAGAGAGAGAGAGAGAGAGAGAGAGAGAGAGAGAGAGAGAGAGAGAGAGAGAGAGAGAGAGAGAGAGAGAGAGAGAGAGAGAGAGAGAGAATGCTAGAGCCTGCGAGAGAATGCGAGATTAAGCGAGAGAAGGAGATGGGGATGGGGGCAAAATGAAAATCAAAGGCCAAGATACAGAAAACAGGAACAGAAAATGTAAGACTGGGGAGGGGTGGGGGTCGAAGAGGGGGCACTCAAAACAAAAGAGGCAAAGACTCCCAAATCCAAGGAATTCTTTTACGCCCTGGAGGCACCAAAATCCCCGCCCTCCCCCTCTCTCTCTCTCTCTCTCTTTCTCTCCCTCTCCTCGTTGCCCGCCAGGTTATGCAAAGGGGCGACAAGGAAGGCTCAGGCCCCGTAAATGGCGGCTTTATGCATATATCGAGGGGGTCGTCGCTCGCCTTAGGGTTCACGTGCTCGGTTTTGTTCTCACCCATATTTTTAGGGGAAACCAAAAGGATATTTACTTTGAAGAATATTTACTTTGAAGGATATTTACTTTGAGAGATATTTATTTTGAGGGATATTTACTTTGAGGGATATTTACTTTGAGGGATATGTACTTTGAGAGATATTTACTTTGAAGGATATGATTTTTTAGGGATATTTACTTTGAAGGATATTTATTTTGAGGGATATTTACTTAGAGGGATATTTACTTTGAGGGATATTTACTTTGAAGGATATTTATTTTGAGGGATATTTACTTTGAAGGATATTTATTTTGAGGGATATTTACTTTGAAGGATATTTATTTTGAGGGATATTTACTTTGAAGGATATTTATTTTGAGGGAACCGAAGGAATATTTACTTTGAGAGGACTGAAGAAAATATTACTTTGAGAGAACCGAAGGAGTATTTTGTTTCTATTCCCGTGACAGATATATTTTTTTTTTCCATGAAGACGTGGATGATGGAATTTCTTTTTTTTTTAACCTTAGGAATATCTAAGAATACTTGATTTCCTTATTATTTTCTTGAAGTGGATGCTGATTTTATTATATATTTTCTTTGGCTATTTTTGTCTTAATTACGGTATGATAGTTATCTTATTATTTTTGTTTTTCCCTTTGCCTCTTCCTATGTTTTCTTGTTCTTGTTTTGTCTTTCCTTTTTTAATTTTTTGTTCATGGTTTTCTTTCTTTCATTTTTGTGTACGTGTTCTTGTTGTTTTCTTTTTTATGTTATCTTGTTTATCTTTTATTTTTGAGTTTTTGTTTTTGCCTTTCTTTTTTTTTCTTGTTTTTCTTTCATTTGTGTGTGTGTGTGTGTGTGTGTGTGTGTGTGTTTAGCTAAATGTAATACAATAATTCTCCCATT
The DNA here is from genome assembly GCF_032717465.1 of Coenobita brevimanus. Lineage (NCBI taxonomy): Eukaryota > Metazoa > Arthropoda > Malacostraca > Decapoda > Coenobitidae > Coenobita > Coenobita brevimanus. The sequence continues at coordinate 2,870,070 of NC_137053.1, read as the reverse complement.
TTGTTTCCTTTCCCTGTATCTGTGCCACATGAAACAGTGATGATCTCTTTTCTTAGTTTTCTCTATTTTTCTCGAGACCATAGATGAGGATTTTCTTGGTTTCTGTTTAACTTTAGGCCATTATTAGGTTTTCTTATAGCTGTTTTTATTTTTTATTTTTTTGTTTTCTACTCACCATTTTCTGTGCTCTACTCACCTCACGGAAAATATTGGAGGTTAAAATAATATGAGGACTTTCTTCTTCGTCTTCGTCTTCTTCTTCTGCCTCTTCTTCTTCTTCTGCTTCCTCCTCCTCCTCCTCCCTCTTCTTCCTCTTTACGGGGGAGGCTGGAACCTGGTCAGAGAGGGTAGCTTGTAAGTTAATTCTGCTTAATAAAAGGACCAAAAAACGAAAAGAAAAGAAAAGGTCTGACTAAAATTGAGATATTCATATAAGTAAACCAGAGATGCTCTTTTCATATGCAAGCTTCTCAGTATTTCCAGTCTCCCTCAATATTTCCAGTCTCTCGCAGTATTTCCAGTCTCTCAATATTTCCAGTCTGTCAGCATTTCCAGTCTTTCTCAATATATCCAATCTCTCTCAGTATTTCCAACTTCTCTTAATATTTCCAGTCTCTCTCAATATATCCAATCTCTTTCAGTATTTCCAGGCCCTCTCAATATTTCCAGTCTCTATCAATATTTCCAATCACTCATTATTTCCAGTCTCTCTCAGTATTTCCAGTCTCTCTAAATATTCCGGTCTCTCAATATTTCCAATCTCTCTCAATATTTCCAGTCTCTCTCAATATTTCCAGTCTCTCTCAATATTTCCAGTCTCTCTCAATATTTCCAGTCTCTCTCAGTATTTCCAGTGTCAGTATTTCTATAAAGTTTGATGCCATATGAACAACTCTATTCCTCTATATTCTATCAATGCACTATGAATCATGCAGCAGGACATGCACAGCAGCGTCTAAGGCCCTAAACTAGCTTCTCTTACGAGTAATTGCTAGGTGGTAATTTAATCTCCCCACCCCCCGGTACCTGTCTCCCCTTATCATCACCCCTCCAGTACTCACCCCTCCCCTCTTCTTCTGCATGCATCCTTCCCCCGCCTCTCCCAAAGCAGCTATGCCTCCCCCTTTCCCCCCGTACACACACACACACACACACATACACACACACACACACACACACACACACACACACACACACACACACACACACACACACACACACACACACACCTCTCCCCTATTCCCCCCCCCACACACACATCTCCCCTGTCCCACTCCCCCACACACCTCCCCTGTCCCACACAAACACCTTCCCTCCCCTCCCCCATACACACTCTTCACCCTACCTCCTCCCTCCCCCCTACCTCCTCCCCACTCCCTCTCCTCAATTACTCACCCGTCACATATCTGTTACGCCACAACTAACCCTTATCCAACTTGCTGGGTTTCGGTTCCGGCCAAAGTTGTGACGCCGTAACTTGGTGTGTGGGAGACGCGAGGCTGGAGACTAAACTAGATAATTAGAGGAGGAGGCCACGTCACTCCTGTCTTCCTGACGTCACTCCTGTCTTCCTGACGTCACTCCTGTCTTCTTTACGTCACTCCTAAGATTACTCGCTCACTCATTTCCTTACGTCACTCCTGTCTTCTTTACGTCACTCCTGTCTTCCTTACGTCACTCCTGTCTTCCTTACGTCACTCCTGTCTTCCTTACGTCACCCCTGTCTTCTTTACGTCACTCCTGTCTTCCTTACGTCACTCCTGTCTTCCTTACGTCACTTTTGTTTCTTCCTTACGTCACTCCTGTCTTCCTTACATCACTCCCGTCTTCCTTACGTCACTCCTGTCTTCTTTACTTCACTCCTAGATCACTCCCTCGCTCATTGCCTTACGTCACTCCTAGGCCACTCGCTCACTCGTTTCCTTTCTCGATCGTCAGTGCTGTTCTCTCTCTCTACCGTCACTTTTTTTTCTCTCTCTACCATCACTATTTCTCTCTCTACCGTCACTTTCTCTCTTTTTTGTCACTCTCTCTCTTTCTGCTGTCACTATTTCTTTCTCTACCGTCACTCGGTCTCTCTCTGTCTTTACTTCCACCTCGCATACCTCACCATTAGCTCACTCACTCACTCACTATCTCTACCGTCACTTCAACCTTGCTTACGTCACTCTTCTCTCACTCGCTCTACCGTCTCTCTCTCTCTCTCTCTGTTTGCGGGATAATTCTAGGTTTAGAGGATTTTATGAGTATTTCAGTTTTTCCAGATTTCCACAAAATAATTTCATACCTTCAAAATTTTGTATATGGGAGTTTGACATACGCCTGGATAGCCTTAGATCCTCCTAGATCCTCTCAGATCCTCCTAGATTCTCTCAATAAACTCCTAGATCCTCCTAAAGACTCCTAGATCCTCCTAAACGCTCCTAGATCCACCTAAACGCTCCTAGATCCTCCTAAAGACTCCTAGCTCCTCCTAAACGCTCCTAGATTCTCCTAAAGACTCCTAGATCCTCCTAAAGACTCCTAGATCCTCCTAAACGCTCCTAGATTCTCCTAAAGACTCCTAGATTCTCCTAAAGACTCTTACATTCTCCTAAACGCTCCTAGATTCTCCTAAAGACTCTTACATTCTCCTAAACGCTCCTAGATTCTCCTAAAGACTCCTAGATCCTACTAAAGACTCCTAGATCCTCCTAAAGACTGCTAAATCCTCCTAAAGACTCCTAGATTCTCCTAAAGACTCCTAGATTCTCCTAAAGACTCCTAGATCCTCCTAAACGCTCCTAGATTCTCCTAAAGACTCCTAGATCCTCCTAAAGACTCCTAGATTCTCCTAAACTCTCCTAGATTCTCCTAAACGCTCCTAGATTCTCCTAAACGCTCCTAGATCCTCCTAAAAACTCCTAGATTCTCCTAAACTCTCCTAGATTCTCCTAAACGCTCCTAGATTCTCCAAAACGCTCCTAGATCCTCTCATTTGTACCTTGGTTTTCTCGAGATTGCCCAAGGCGTCTTAGATCTTCTCGCAGTAGGGTTGAAAGGGGATCCAGTCGGCTTAAGATGCAACTGAATACGCTTGATAATGAACAGTGCGGAATGAGGGGATGCAGTAGTGAATGGGGTGATTGTGGCAGTGGTAATGATGTGGTGGTCATGGTGGTGGTGGTGGTGGTGATGATTGTGGTGGTGATGGTGGTGGTGGTGGTGATGATGGTGATGACTGTGGTGGTGGTGGTGGTAACGGTGATGATGATGATGGTGATGACTATGATGGTGATGGTGGTGGTGGTGATGATGGTGAAGGTAGTGGTGGTAGTGATGGTGATGGAGATGGTGCTGATGATGATGATGATGGTGATGATGGTGGTGGTGGTGATGGTTGTGGTGATGATGATGATGATGATGATGATGACGATAGTGATGATGATGATGATGTTCGTGTATAATCTTATCTCTTACACCCTCAATTTCTATCTCATTTTAACTCTTTCACCCCATTTTCTGTCTTATATATTTTTTTTTATCTGTATTCCCGGGTTTAATCGGAATTTGCAACTCAGTCTTTCTCTTCCACCCCTAATTGGTCTCTTCCACCCTCTAATTGGTCTCTTCCAGCTCTAATTGACCTCCTCCACTCTCTAATTGGTCTCTTCCACCTTCTAATTGTTCTCTTCCACCTTCTAATTGTTCTCTTCCACCCTCTAATTAGTCTCTTCCACCTCTAATTGGTCTATTCCACCCTCTCATTGGTCTCTTCCACCCTCTATTTGGTCTCTTCCACCCCTAATTGGTCTCTTCCACCCTCTAATTGGTCTACTCCACCTCTAATTGGTATCTTTCACCCTTTAAGGTATCTTTCACTCTCTAACTGGCCTCGTTCACCTCTAATTGGTCTCTTCCACCCTCTAATCGGCCTCTTCCACCCTCTAATCGGCCTCCTCCACTCTCTAATTGGTCTCTTCCACCCTCTCTTCCAGCGCGGACGACTACACACGGGGCTACATGCAGAGTAAAGCCATGGTGGGGCATCAAGGTAAAGTCTTCTGGCCTCCCCCTACCAAGTTCCGGTCCACCTGTCCAGTCGACGTCACCTACTTCCCCTTCGACGACCAGACGTGCATACTCAAGTTGGGTTCCTGGATCTATGACGGGTTTCAGGTGGGTCTGGGGGATGGGGGATGGGAGTGGGATAGTGTGGAATGGGATGGGATGGGGTGGGAGAGTGTGGAATGGGGTAGGATGGGATGGGTTGGGGGTGGGAGAGTGTGGAATTGAGTGGGATGGGGTGGAAGAGTGTGGAATGGGATGGGATAGGGGTGGGAGAGTGTGGAATAGGATGGGGAAGGTGTGGGGGAGACTGTGGCATTGGGGAGAGATTTGGGGGGCCCGGGGAGAGGTGTGGGGGGAAGGAGGAGGTACGGAGGAAAAGAGGGAGGTGTGCTGGGAAGGTGGAGGGACAGTGGCTGGATAAGGATAAGGGCTGGAAAAAAGGAAAAGTATAAGAGTAAAGGAGAGGTGTAGGGGAAAGGGAGAGGTGAGGGAGAAAGGGAGAGGTGAGGGAGAAAGGGAGAGGTGTGGCATAAAGGGCAGGTGTAGCCGGAAGGAAAGAGGTCAGGGAGGAGAGAGGGAGGGGGTGTGAGGATAAGGAAGTTGAGTGTGGATAAGGAAGAGACGTTTGGTAAAGTGAGAGGGTTGTGGAGGGGGAAAGAGAGGGGTGAGGGAGGGAAACAGAGGAGGTGTAGGAGGAAAGAGAGATGTGGAGGAGGTGTGGAGGGAAAGAGTGAGGTGGGGGAGGGAGGGGGAGAGGTGAAATCGGGTGGAAGTCAATTTTGATGTCTCAGGTGTTAAGAAATGTTCAGTCTCATCCACCAAGGTTAAAATATCTCCTCTCAGGTGGTTGTAATAGTCTTGTAATAGCAAAAATAGAGAGAGAGAGAGAGAGAGAGAGAGAGAGAGAGAGAGAGAGAGAGAGAGAGAGAGAGAGAGAGAGAGAGAGAGAGAGAGAGAGAGAGAGAGTCATCAAACCAAACAGCTTCATTTTAGACTTTCTCCCATCCTAAGTACCGTCAAAGCCAAAGTAATATAGTTTGCGCTCCTGACTTTTCTTTTTTATTCCTTTGATGGATTTTAAAACACTCAATAGATTTTTCTCTCAAGTCGCCCCTCCAATTTTTTGTTTTTTTTTCGTTTTTTTCTTTTTCCTTTTTTTTTTTTTTTTTGAGGGGGGGAGATGACAAATTACCCTCCTCAAAATGTCTTCATAAGCTTAAGGTGTTTGGGTGGAGGAGGAGGAAAAGGGGAGGGGAAAGGGGAAGAGGAGGAGGAAAAGGGGGAGGGGAAAGGGTCGGAGGAAGAGGAAAGGGGAGGGGGCAAGGGGCAGAGGAAGAGGAAAGTGGGAAGGGAAAGGGGGGAGGAAGAGGAGAAGGGGGGAGGAAGAGGAGAGGGGAGGAGGAAGAGGAAAGAGGAAAAGGAAAGGGGCGAGTGAAGAGGAAAGGGGAGAGGGGAAAGGGGCGGATGAGGAGGAAAGGGGGGGAGGGGAAAGGGGGGGGAGGAGAGATGAAGGTTGGTGTGAATAAGGAAGAGGAAAGAGAGAAGAAGTGAGAAAGGGAAAAAAGGAATGGGAGGAGGAGAGAAAGGGGGAAAAGAGGGAAAGTAGGGAAAAGTATGAATGAAGAGGGAAGAGGAGAGAGAAGGAGGAAAGGAATGAATGAGAGGAAGAGATAAGGTAGAAGAAGTGAGGAAAGGAAAGAATGAGAGAGAGAGAGGAGGAAGGAGAGAAGAAATGGAGAAGGGAAGGAAAGATGATAAGAGGAGGAAGGAGAGAAAGAGTGAAGAAGAAAATTAAGGAAAAAAAAGAAGAGGAAGGAAAAGACTGGGAAGAAAAAGGGACATAATGGAAAAGGAGAGAGAGAGAGAGAGAGAGAGAGAGAGAGAGAGAGAGAGAGAGAGAGAGAGAGAATAAATGAGTGTGCATCAAGTCAATGGACCGTTTTCTTGATGTGCGATGGGAAACTATAACATTTCCTTAGTGATTTTTTTTTTTTTTTTTTTTTTTATATATATACATTTAACGCCTCACTATCCATGGCGAGAGAGAGAGAGAGAGAGAGAGAGAGAGAGAGAGAGAGAGAGAGAGAGAGAGAGAGAGAGAGAGAGAGAGAATAAAGTAAAATCATGTCTCGGAATTAATAAGAGAATTGACAAACGAACAGAAAACGGAGACAAAGGAGAGTAATGAAGGAAGGGAGACTGAAGGATATACAAACAATGCAGGTTAAATCAATCAGAAGCAGGGAAAAAGGAAACAAAGAATGAGAGAGAGAGAGAGAGAGAGAGAGAGAGAGAGAGAGAGAGAGAGAGAGAGAGAGAGAGAGAGAGGGAGGACACACAGGCACACAAACTCCCTTAGACGACCATTCACATACTGTATCTGACTGTGTGTGTATATATGTGTGTGTGCATGTGTGCCTACTTATGTGTGTGTATGTGTGTATCCATGTGTGTGTGTGTGTTTAACCTCTACACAGACACACACACACACACACACACACACACACACACACACACACACACACACACACACACACACACACACACACTAACGCCTCTTTAACTCCCTCTCACACTTTTGGGCTGGTCTGGTCGTGACGGGGAGAGGTTCAGGCATATAGACGACCACTTTCTCTCTCTCTCTCTCTCTCTCTCTCTCTCTGGTGGGGGGAGGGTGGTAGAGTGAGGAAACAAGGGAGGAGAGGTTAGGATAGAGAGGGTGCGGAGCAGAGGAGGAGGAAGAGGAGGAGTAGGAGGATGAGGAAGATGGGGAGGAGAAGGAAGAGGAAGAGGAAGAGGAGGAGGAAGAAGAAATGATGAGAGGAAATATGAGGGTTAGGGGAAGGAAATGATTCATGGATGGAACAATGTAGGAGGAAAAGTAGATGAGAGAGAGAGAGAGAGAGAGAGAGAGAGAGAGAGAGAGAGAGAGAGAGAGAGAGAGAGAGAGAGAAAACTGCTGGAAGGCATAGAAGACACAGAAAAATTAAAGTTAGTAAAGTTAGAAAGACGAGAAGGGAAAATATTTGGCTGGGAGAGGGAATGATGAAAAATAAAGAGAGACGGTGTAGGAAGAAAGGAAGATTCATAGAAGGTGGAAAAAAAAGAAAAAAAAGAAAAAAAAAGTGATTGAAGGGTTACAGAAGAAAAATAATGGAATGATGAATAGGTGGAGATTCGTAGAGGGCAGGAAGAAAAATGTGTGATGAAGACGGGGAAGTGGAGGGGAGGAAAAATGAGAGAGGGAAAGAGAGAGAGAGAGAGAGAGACAGACAGAGAGAGGGAGAAGAGCAATATAATTTGGCTAGTTATTTAAATAGATACATACTTACTGACTGCACAAGTATCACGAAACAGATCACTACTAGAAATTTAAGGTGTGATTTGTGGGAAAGCTGACCAGCCTCCTTCTTCCTTGAACAGTAAAGCTTCTCACTTCCTTGGCTGGACTCACGAGACTTTCCTAAGATTACTCGTCCATACCTTTATTTTATACAACTCTAAGGACATCACAGTCGAGGTAGAGTCATTGTTGATATCAGAAAATACGACCAAATCGAAATGCTTCAGGATATTGCTGACAACCCTGAAGACTTGTTTGTGGAAAAAAAATAAAATAAAAAGCGCTCAGACAGCGCATTCCTCCGCCAATACCATTGCCATTAAAAAGGATCCGGATCTGGATCCGCCCCGATATTAAATAATTTCTTCCTTGGCCCATGGCTCATCTTTCCACAAATTTTCATTTAAATCCTTTCATAACTTTTTGAGTTCAATCCTGCTAACAGACATATAAACAGACAAACAGACCAACGAACCAACAAGGGGGTAAAACATAACCTCTTTGGCGGAGGTAAAAAAAGAACTGATATTTTATATACACTTTTTGAGCTTAAAAGATGTTTATGGGATTGTTTATTTATAGATTTAACTCATATCTCTACAAAAAACAAGGTTGGTCATATTCTTGATGGCTCTGATGTCTTTTCGTTCATACGTAAAAGATGCCATATCAGATATTTTCCTGTATTTAAGGGCGTTAAATGCCCAGGAGTAATTTACCTCCCGTTAATAACCTGTGCTTTAGAGGGCGAAGAAACATAGAACAGGGGCTGGAGGATTGCATAAAGCTCTAGCATAAAAAAAAAAAAAAAAGAGAGAGAGATAGAAGAAGCAAAAAGATACTCAAAGGAATTATAAAAAGAACTAGAAAGCACTCAGAGGGCGCATACCTCCCCCAGTACCAACAAAATCTATGACTTATTGCCATAATTCCTCTTACTACCAGGCGAATACTCTTACGGTCTCAAACAGTCAATTAATTCTACGGTCTCAGTCTGCCCTGTTTTACAATCTCGGGCAGCGTATTCCCCCTCCAACGCCAGTAGGATTTATGATTTATTTCTGCATCCGAATCCAGCTCCACTTCAAAATATAATCCAGTCTTCCTAAATCCACTGCCCAACCATTCTGAAATATACATAAACAGACAAATCGAGCGGGTGAATACATAACCTCCATGCATTTTCACTGGCGGGGGTAAAAAATGAATTTGAAGAAAGCAAAACGACAAGAGGAGCCAAGGGAATGCGGTGAGAAACGGAGGCTGAGAATAGAATGAAATTAATGAGGGGCTTAAAGGGAATGGGAGTTGGGGGCAGTGAAAGGGCAGAGAGAGAGAGAGAGAGAGAGAGAGAGAGAGAGAGAGAGAGAGAGAGAGAGAGAGAGAGAGAGAGAGAGAGAGAGGTGGGTGAGTAACAGCAAAAGAGGTTAGATAGCTTTTGGAATATGAGATGGAGAGAAGAGGCGGGGGAGAAAGACTGGAGGAGATACAATGTATCGAGAGGTGAAACTGAGAAAAGAGAAATTTAAAAGGAAGAAACTGGAATGAGATAGATAGATAGATAGATAGATAGATAGATAGATAGATAGAGATAGAGATAGAGAGAGAGAGAGAGAGAGAGAGAGAGAGAGAGAGAGAGAGAGAGAGAGAGAGAGAGAGAGAGAGAGAGAGAGAGAGAGAGAGAGAGAGAAACTGGAAAAATATAAGCAGAAATAAAACAGCCAATTTAAAAAGAAGAAATGAGAACGGAAAAACAGAGAAGAGGAGGGTAAAGGAAAAGAAGTGGGAGGAAGAGGAAAGAGGAAGGAAGAGAAGCCGGAGAAATATCAGAAGAGGAAAGAAATGAGAGGAGAGATGGAAAAGAAAAAGTAAGGATGGAGGAAGCGAGGGAGATAAGAGAAAAGGAAGAAGGAAGATGGAAAGGAAGAGAAGAAGGAAGGAAACAGGAAGTAAGGAACCAGCCAAGAAAGAGAGAAGGGTAACTTGACTCTCACAGACTCCTATGACTCACTCTCAGTTGACTAAAATCGTCTTGAGTCAGCTGGGAGAAATTGTAGAGTAATACTGATCATGTGAGGGTGCTTGGGGGCAGTATTGACATCCTCAGGCTCCTGTGTCTCACTCAGATAAATAAAAGGGTGTTGGATTAATGAACAAATAATGTGTAAGGGATCGAGTTAAAAATAGCGCGAATAGGTGAGAGAGAGAGAGAGAGAGAGAGAGAGAGAGAGAGAGAGAGAGAGAGAGAGAGAGAGAGAGAGAGAGAGAGAGAGAGAGAGAGAGAGAGAGAGAGAGAGAGAGAGAGAAAGACGAGGAAGAAAAATATATGATAATTTAGAGGAAGAGGGAATCAGGGTGGAAAGTGAATGAAGGGAGATTTGGGTCAGAGGAGAGAGATGGAAGACGAGGAAGCGGTGAGAAATGAAGGGAAGAAGCAACAGGGAAGAAGAAGCAGACGATGCCGAAGAAACAGGAAGAAGAAGTCGAGGTAGTGGAGAAATGATTATGGCGGAGATGAAGGAAATGGAGATGGATAATGAGGAAGAGGAGGGAAGGAAGGGGAGAAGAAAGGAAGATGAAAAAATGGAGAAAGCGAGGAATGAAGGAGAAAATAGAATGAGGGAGATGAGAAAAATGAAGATGGAAGATGAGGAAGAAGAGGGAAGGAAGGAGGGAAGAAAGAACGATGAAAAAGTGGAGAAAAATAGGAAAAGAGGGAGAAATAAGAAAGGTGGAGAAGGAAGAAGGAAAGATGGGGAAAAGGAGGGAAGGAAGGAGAGAGAAATGGGAAACTAGGAAGAGAAACAGGGAAGGAAGGAGTGAGGTACGGGAAAGTATGGGGAAAAAAAAAGACGAAAGAGGCAAGGAAGGAGACAGGGAAGGAAAGAGAAGAAATGGGAATGGAAAGGTGGAAAATGGGGAAAAGAGAGGAAATGGAGGAAAGAATGGAGGGAAGGGGTGAAAAGGAGAGAGGAATGAGAAATGGTAAAAGGTAGGATGAAGGAATGGACGAAGCGAGGGAGGTAAGAAAAGAAATGAATGAATTTAACTGGAGGCTAATGCTTGTGAACCCTCTGGCCCCAAGCTCGTAGGGGTCCCGGTAAATAATAATGATAATAATAATAATAATAATAATAATAATAATAATAATAATAATAATAATAATCGACAACCAACAAGTAAGACACAAATAACACCACCAATAATAATAACAATAATAACATCAACAATAACAAAAACAAAAACAACAACAACAATAACAACAAAAACAACGATAATAATAATAATAATAATAATAATAATAACAACAACATCGGTAACTTTTAAGAACATGGTAGGGGCAAAACTAAAAGTCTTCTACCATTGGAAATATATAAGAATTTTGGGAGAATGAATGATAACAAAATGGTCCTTATGCCGCTAGAAACACACACACACACACACACACACACACACACACACACACACACACACACACACACACACACACACACACACACACACACACACACACACACACACACACAGCCTATTCTCACTCACGCTTCACGCCTCGAAAAATTACCTCAGCTTCTCACCATTTTCCTGTCTGTCTGCCATGACTTCGCTGCTTACAATTTAGCATTTTATATAATTCTGTTTTTTCTAAGCTCTTCGTCATTTCCTTAACCCATGATTCTGTCTGACTTATTGCAAGAGAACGGAAGAAGAAAGTGAAGAGAAAGGAAGAGGAAAGAATTAAGGAGAAAGCAAAAAGACAAGAAAAGGGAAAGGAAAGGAAGGGAGAATATGAAGAGGGAAGTGGGGGAAGAGAGAAGAGGAAGAGGACAGAAAAAGAGGGGAAAAGGAAAGGGAAAGAGAGGAAAAAGAGAGGGAAAGGGAGGAAAGGTGAGGAGAAGGGAAGGGAAAGGGAGGAAAAAAGGAGGAAAAGGGAGGAAAAGGAAGGAGAAAGGGAGACGTGGCACGATATCAACCTCCAGTTTTGATCACTCTCCGACTCGTAAACTCCCGCCTCCCGGACACACAACATTTTTGCCGTCACACCGAGAGAAAGCCATCGCCTCGTATGTTGCGTGTGTGTGTGTGTGTGTGTGTGTGTGTGTGTGTGTGAGAGAGAGAGAGAGAGAGAGAGAGAGAGAGAGAGAGAGAGAGAGAGAGAGGCTCATTTCTCAGCTGGAAGAGATGAAAATACAACCCTTCCAGCCAGCTTCAGTGTTTGTGCGTTTCCACCCTACATCCGTCCACCTCCACATCTCTCATTTCTCTCCCCTCCACTTCCTCTTCCCTCTTCTTCTTCCCCCTCACTACCTCTTCCTTCCTCCCCTCACTACCCTGTCTCTCTTCCTCTGAGTCTCTTTCCTTCCTCTTCCCTGCTTACCTCTTCTCCCTCTCCTACGCTGCTTTCCATCATTTCTTGTTCTCCACCCTCTCACTGCCTCTTCCCCTCCCTTTCACCACCCCATCCCTCCCTCCCATTCACTACCTCTTCTCCTCCCTCCTCCTTACTACCCTTTCCCTCCCTCCTCTTCACTACCCCTCCTCATCATCACCCATTCCTCTCTCCTTCTCACATGCCTTCCCCCCTCCAGTCAACAACCCATCTCTCCCTCCCCCTTCTCTCTCTCTCTCTCTCTCTCTCTCTCTCACTACCCCTTTCCCCTCCTCACAGTACCTCTTTCATCTTCTTCCCCTCCCTCTCACCTCCTCTTCCCCTCCTCCTCCCCTCACTACCCTTCCTCTCCTCCTCCCCACCCAGCTTCATGATACGATAAATCCAACTCGATGGAGCGACAGGGGGTGAGGGAAGGGAGTGATGGGGAGGGAGAAGGGGAGGAGGGAAGAAAAAGGGAGGGGAAGGAAGTGATGGGAAGGGAGAAGGGGAGGAGGGAAGAAAAAGGGAGGGGAAGGAAGTGATGGGAGTGGAGGAGAGAATGGAAGAGAGGGGAAAGAGGTGTGATAAAGGGGAGGTTGATAAGAGGGGAGGAAGGGTGAGGGGTAGGGAGGAGGGGTGATGTTAATGAAGGGGGTAGTAGCAATAGTAGTAGTCGTAGTAGTAGTAGTCGTTGTGGGCCCAGGTTCAAGTGAAATGTGAACCCAGTGGACTGCAGGCTGAAAGTGACCTCCTCGTGCAATCCACCGTCCTCCTTTTGGGGGGTAGGGAAGAATTAAAGGCCACTGCATAACCGGGAAAGCAGTTATACCCGGGCCACCACGCGAAGGCACCCCTCTACGGCACCAAAGGAGAAGAAGAGAGAAGATTTAGAAGTAGGAATTAGTGATGGTGGTGACGGTGAGTACGGTGCGAGTGTCCCATGTCCACGTGTATTGTGTTGGGTGTTGACAGGGCTACTATCGACTTTCCTGGAGACGACGCACAGTTCCGGCTCTGTCAGGATAGTGTGTGTGTGTGTGTGTGTGTGTGTGTGTGTGTGTGTGTGTGTGTGTGTGTGTGTGTGTGTGTATACATATCTGTCTGTGTGTATGTGAGTGTTTGTATGTGTATGTGTCTGTTTGTGTGTCTGTCAATATCAGTGTAAGTGTGTGTGTGTGTGTGTGTGTGTGTGTGTGTGTACGTATTCTGACAACAATTTCACCCGACTTAGAACGAAAACTTGGGGTTATATTTCAACGACATTTACCTCCCTATAATTTTTCCATTTTTTGCCATCATAAAAAAAATCCATATTTTGCGCTTCCAATCAGTTCTATATTTTTTCTTTCTTTTTCCTGCCGGCCCGCAATCCAAAGTGAGTGGACTGCTGGTGACATTTTAATTTTTCTATTCTTTTCTATGTGAATTTTTAACCCCTACGCTACAAGGACGTGCTATATGTGTTAGGCTTGCAATCTCCAGGCGATTTTATCAAGGTGTCTCTCTCTCTCATTTCTGTCCCTCTTCCCTTCTCCTGTCTTTTCTTCCTCATTCCTTCTCTTCACTCTTCCTTGTCTCTCCTCTTGCTACTCCTCCTTCTTGTCCTCCTCCTCCTATTCTCCTTCCTCCTCCTCCTCCTCCTCCTTTTCCTTCCCCTATCGTCCTTCTTCCTCCACCACCACACAACCACCACCAACACCACCTCCTCCTCCTCCTCCTGTTCCTCCTTCTCTCCCTCTCTCTTCCTCCATCATGCCCACAAATGCTCCTGACGGCCGAATGAACGATGGATTCTGAAGAGGTGAAGGAACGAAGGAGGAATGAAGGAGGAGAGGGAGGGAGGGATGAGGGAGGGGAGGGAAGGGGGAAGAAGAAAGGGAGGGAAAGAAGGAAGACTGAGAAAAAGCAAGGGAGGAGGAAGAATTAAGGAGGAAAAGGAAAAAAAAGGAAACACAGGAGATGAAAGGGGGGGGGAAATTAGGGAGGAAGAGAGACGAACAGGGAAAGTAAAAGAGGAAGGAAGGAAGGGAGCGTGAGGGAGAAGAAAGGAAGGAAAAATGAAGGAAGAGAGGAAGGAAAAGTGAGGGAAGAGAGGAAGGAAAAATGAGGGAAGAGAGGAAGGAAAATGAGGAAGGAGAAGGAAAAAAAAAAAGCCTGGGAGGAAGTGAAAGGAGAGGGAAAAGTAAAAGGAAGGAAATGAAGAAGGGAAAGAGGGTGTGAAGAAAGGAGAAAAAGGTAAATTAATCAATAAAGGGAAAATACAGAGAAAGAAAGAGAAAATGAGAGAAAGAAAACAGAACAGGAAGGAGAAGAAAAAAGAGAAGAATTAAGGAGAGAAAAGAAAGGGAGTAAGAAATGAATGGAAGAGAGTCAGAGGAAACAGAGAAGGAAGGAAAAAAAGTGGAGAAGGAAAGAGTAGGAGGGAGGAAAGAAGAAAAGACGAGAGGGTAAAGAAGACTGGAATTAAAATGAAGAAAAAAGAAAGGAAGGAACTGATAAGGCAATCATAGACAAAGAAGAAAAAAAAATAGATGGATGAAAGATAGCAATGTAGAGATATACTGGGGCAGAGAGAGAGAGAGAGAGAGAGAGAGAGAGAGAGAGAGAGAGAGAGAGAGAGAGAGAGAGAGAGAGAGAGAGAGAGAGATGGGCCTTCTCATCCATGCGTCGCCATTAATCTCAGTCCTCTGGTCTTCTCTCCTTCTGCCCGCCCACTGGACATGTCACCCAGCCCCCTCCAGCCCTACATAGCCCACTCCAGCCCTATACAGCCCATTCTAGCCCTCTTATAGCCCTCTCTAACCCTCTTATAGCCCACTCCAGCCCTTTTAAAGCCCTGCCTAGCCTTCTTATAGCCCTATCTAGCCTTTTCCTAGCCCTGCGTAGCCCTCACTCCTGCGCCTTTATAGCCCAAATCTAGCCCTATACATCCCTCTCCTAGCCCTCATTACTCCCTCCCCTCTCCTGTCTGTCTGTGTGTCTGTCTGTCTGTCTCTGTCTCTGTCTCTGTCTCTGCCTTTGTCTGTCTGTCTGTCTGTCTGTCTCTGCCTCTGTCTCTGTCTGTCTGTCTGTGTGTGTGTGTGTCTCTCTCTCTCTCAGCCCAGAAAAACTGCAGACAATTATTTTTCCGTCCACGTGTCGCCAGCAAAGGACCTACCATCCATCATCAACTCAGGGGGATTACTTATGTGGGGATTACTTATGTGGGGATTACTTATGAGAGGATTACTTGTGTGGGGATTACTTATGAGAGGATTACTTGTGTGGGGATTACTTGTATGGGGATTACTTGTGTGGGGATTACTTTTGTGGGGATTACTTTTGTGGGGATTACTTGTGGGGATTTCTTGTGTGGGGATTACTTGTGTGGGGATTACTTATGTGGGGATTATTTTTTACAGATTATAGGGGAAGAAAAATATGGGCATAATTTTTTCTTGTCCTGCCAATATGCCTGTCTCCTCCCGACTTTCAGAGAGAGAGAGAGAGAGAGAGAGAGAGAGAGAGGATGGTTATAAGTTAGCTCCCATCATTCTTTATATCTGTCTATCTGTCTCTTGCAAACAATCATTCTATCCTCCTTCACTCTCCAGCATGATTATTCTCCTTTTTAAGTTAGTTCCTGTCATTCTGCATGTCTTTCTGTCTCTTCCAACTTTCATTCCACCTCACTCCACTCTCCAGTCCTTTCCCAGCTGAATTTCGTTCCACCACTCCATTCCTATGCATCCTTCAGCCTGATTATACTCTTCTGTCTTTTACTCTTTTGCCTTTTACTCTTTTCCCTTATCCTCTTTCGCCTTATCCTACCTCAGTTTCATTCCATCATTCCACTCCACTCCACCCTCCAGCCTGATTACACTATTTTTTCCTATCCTAGCTCAGTTTCATTCCATCATTCCACCCATATCCACCTGCCAGCACGTCCTCTTCAACTTCATTCTTGTCATCCCGCCAATATTAACCAAATTCACTCCACCCTTGTCTACGATTTTTCATAACCAATCCACCCATTCCCACGACCTCCCCCCTCCCCCAGATGACCTTTAACCTTCTCTCGTGACCCCCCTCGATGACCTTCCACCTTTCTCTCATGACCTTCCCCTCGATGACCTTTGACCCTTCTCTTATGACCTCCCCCTCGATGACCTTTCAGTCTTCTCTCATGACCTCCCCCTCGATGACCTTTGACCCTTCTCTCGTGACCCCTCAGATGACCTTTGACCCTTCTCTCATGACCTCCCCCTCGATGACCTTTGACCCTTCTCTCATGACCTCCGCCTAGATGACCTTTGACCCTTCTCTCGTGACCCCAGATGACCTTTGACCCTTCTCTCATGACCTCCCCCTAGATGACCTTTGACCCTTCTCTCGTGACCCTTACAGGTGGACGTGACCAACAGAACGGCCGATGTTGACCTGACGAATTACATCCCGAACGGCGAATGGGAGTTACTTGAAGCTCGTATCATCCGGAACGTTATCTACTACTCCTGCTGTCCTGAGCCCTTCCCTGACGTCACCATCACCATCACTATCAGGTAAGGAGAGAGCCCATCACCATCACCATCACCATCACCATCATTATCATCATCATCATCATCGCTATAAGGTTGTTATTGTCATTCTTCTTGTTCCTGTTGTCATACTTATTCTTCTTCACTATCCTCATCTTCATCACTCTAAGACCTTCACTCATTCGTCTCCTTTTCTTTATTATTATTATTATTATTATTATTATTATTATTATTACTATTACTATTATCAGGTACGAATAGACGCCTTTACTCTCCCCATCACCATCGTCATTAAAATCACTGTAAGACCATCATCATCATCATCATCATCATCATCACCATCAGGTAGGAACAGACACCCTCACTATCGCAGTCATCATCACTATAATAATCCTCACTCTCCCCATCATCATCATCATCATCATCGTGTCTTTAAATCCGCGAGAAGGAGACGTGAAATTTTAAGACATGAATAATGAGAGAAGAATATATGCCAATCCGGTAATCATTTCTTTTTAATAATTCTCTTTCTTTTCTGTTCCATTTTTTTTTGTCCCGGGGTCAGTGAGAAATAAGTTGATGATGATGATGATGATGATGATGACTAAACAGATATTTTTCTTTTTCTATACATGGTAGACAAACTTTAATCCTTTTTATTCCTCTTAAAGAAGGTTATGATGATGATAATGATGGTAATGATGATGATGAGGATGAGGAGGATGAGGATAATGATGATGATGATAATAAGGACGATGATGATCAAGGAAACGAATCACACATTTCTCTTGCCATCGATGCCAGACACACTTTCCTTTCTCATCTTCATTTCTTCAGCCTCTTCTAAGACGCTCCCTTCCCCCTTCTTTTTTCTCCCCAGACGCAAGACTCTATACTACATGTACAACGTGGTGCTCCCGTGCATGATGATGTCCGTGCTCACTCTTCTCGTGTTCTGTCTCCCACCGGACTCAGGAGAGAAGATCGCCTTGGGAGTCACTGTTCTCCTCGCCTTCAGCGTCTTCATGTTGGCCATCGCTGAGAAGATGCCAGAGACCTCGGAGTCCATACCCTTGATAGGTGAGACAGAGAGAGAGAGAGAGAGAGAGAGAGAGAGAGAGAGAGAGAGAGAGAGAGAGAGAGAGAGAGAGAGAGAGAGAGAGAATGTTTACTTACAGGTGATATTTTTTCTCCCCAGATATACCTGTATTTAATTAATCTTTCTACCTACAGGTGAATGATTACTGGGATGTTTATTTTTACTAATTTTTCGAGTTTTAATTTTTCCGAAAGGGAGACAGAGGAGGTTAATGGGTGACTGGATAGATGTTACCTTTTTTTTTTTTTTGTTAACAAGGAGCAGGTCATGTGGGTAGGTGGAGAATGAATGAAATTTTGGGATGGCTGAGTAGGTGAGTGTGGATTATTATTACTATTATTATTATTATTGTTATTACTACAACTACTACTACTGCTACTACGACTACTACTACTACTACTATTATTATTACTACTGCTACTGCTTTTACTATTACTACTGTCATTTATTATTATTATTATTATTATTGTTATTATTATTATTATTATTATTATTATTATTATTATTATTATTATTATTATTATTATTATTATAATTTTGTGATGGTGTTGCATGGGCGAAAGTTTTGTGGAGTGTAAACGTGTAGGAAATAAATAGGTGAGTGAGCTTTTAATTACCCAGGTGCTATATATAAAGAAAATCATTGTCCCTCTCTATAAGCTCACCATTTTCATCAATATTACACCAGATTTCATCCCTGAGAGTCAAAATTCCACCCATACCAGAATTAACCTTTGGCAGTCAGAATTTCACCCGTTTTCGAAGTCACCCCTGGCAGTCAAAAATGTCACCATCATTTTTTGGTAATCAGAAAATCACCAGTGTTAAAATTTGTCTTTGGTAGTTAGAATTTCACCATCACTTAAATTCCACCACAAATAATATCCATCCTTGGCAGGCAGTCCACATGGCCCCCTGGTACATAGAGAAGGGGTTGCCAAAGACCTCTAATGGTACCCCCCCCTCTCTCTCTCCCTCTCTCTCGCTCTCTCTCTCTCTCTCTTTCTCTCTCCCGCCCCTAACCCTCCTCGTTACAACTTCGCTAATGAGTGTCTGGTTTAGGAAGGGGGGCCAAATTACCCCCAACCCCTCCACCCCCACTTTATCCGGATTTTCATGTAGATTCGGGTACGGATATTATGGGGTGAATCCGGAACAGAGGAACGGGGGAATGAACTGGAGGGTGGGATGGGTCAGGAGTGTTTGGGAGCATGTGGGATAGACGGGAGGGAGTTGAGGAGCATGTGGGATGGAAGTGAGGAGGTGAGGAGCATGTGGGATGGACGGGAGGGGTTAAGGAGCATGTCGGATAGAAGGGAAGGGTTGAGGAGCAGGCAAGACAGGGCGAAGACCGAGGAGCACATGTGAGAAGGCAGTTTAAGATGTAAGATGGATTTAAGAAGTGGGGTAAGATTTTCCTGGAGATATACCAAAACACACACACACACACACACACACACACACACACACACACACACACACACACACACACACACACACGAGACCGAACAAAAAAAGGATCAGTAGAATTCTCCCGTGTCCCACTTTTATCAGACCTAACGTGATTTTGGGACCGAAATCTGGGTACAAAGAAGATGAAGATGAAATAGAGAAAGAGAGAGAGAGAGAGAGAGAGAGAGAGAGAGAGAGAGAGAGAGAGAGAGAGAGAGAGAGAGAGAGAGAGAGAGAGAGAGAGAGAGAGAGAGAGAGAGAGAGAGAGAGAGAGTTAAGGAAAACATTATGAGTGAGAGAAGGTCATATGAGGGAAGGAGAAGGTTGTGTGTGTGTGTGTGTGTGTGTGTGTGTGTGTGAGAGAGAGAGAGAGAGAGAGAGAGAGAGAGAGAGAGAGAGGGAGGAGGGGGGGGGACTGTGACAAATATGCAGGAGGCTAATGTTGAGAAAGAAGAAGAGACGGGGAGAAGAATTGAGATGATATTACGAGCAAGCCTCTCTTTTATCATTTCCTTCAGGGGTAGCGAAGGTGAATACTCAGTTAGGGACATGAGGAGATGAGAGGAAAGGAAAGAGGTTGAGGAGGATGTGAAGGAAGGAGAGTGAAAGAGGAAAGGAATGCAAGAAGGAAGGAATGCATAGAGAGGGACGAGGTAAAGAAGAGAATCCAGGAAGAAAGACAGGGTGAAGGAGGGAATGAAGGAAGAAGGAGAAGGTGAAGGAAGGAATGAAGGAAGATGGTGAAGGTGAAGGAAGGAATGAAGGAAGAGGGAGAAGGTGAAGGAAGGAAGGAAGAGAGACATGATAAAGGATGGACTGAAGGAAGAGGGAAAAGATGAAGGAAGGAATGAAGGAAGAGGAACAATAAAAAGGAAGATGTGAAGGAAGAAGGAAAATGTGAAAGAAGGAATGAAGGAAGGACAAAATGAAGGAGTGAATACAGGATGAAAGTCAAGAATGAAAGGCAGGAATACAACGAATACCAAAATATCTCGATTACTGTTAAGGAAGCTCCCTAACGCCTCTTCCTTACCGATTTGTTTTAGATACGGCTGGCTAATACCGCTTTGTAAATTATTTTATGCAGAGTATAGTGGTTTTATAACGACTTTTAATTAACACAGGAGGGGAAGGTGTAATAAGCAAAACAAATCGCTCAGGAGGAGGTGTTAGGGAGCTACCTTGGCCGACGAAAGTAAGGGCTTTGATTAGTTTTAAGGCCAGGTGTGAAAAGGTA